>NC_133620.1:462339907-462417407 GCF_048593235.1 Sminthopsis crassicaudata
ATTATGGCAACAGCTTCCTAATTAGTCTCCCTATTCCTAGCTTGTCCTCTGGCCAATCTTTCATTATACAGTTGCCAGGATAATCATTTAAGGGCACAGGACTGACCACATCGCTACCCCATCTGAGCAGTTCAATGCTTCTCTATTACTCTAAGATACCACCCCTGTAGACTGGCATTTAAAGTTCTTTACGATCAGGCTTTAATTTTCCTTTGCAAATTTATTTCGAAGCATATCCCTTCCTAAACCTTCTATTCATTCCAAAGTGACTTATGTGTGAATAAGAGAGATAAAAATGCTCTCAAGAACCATCTCCCTCCCAGAGTTTGTTGTGAGGATCAAATGAGACAAAAATTAGAAAGCACTTAGCACAGTGACTGATATATGGTAAAAGCTAAATGTTGCTGGTTCAGTCATTTTTTTCAGGCCTGTCTGACTCTTTGTGATCCAATTTAGGGTTTTCTTAGTACAGATATTAGAGTGGTTTACCATTTCCTTCTCCAGCTCATTTTGCACATGAGAAAACTGAGGCAAACAGAACTAAATGATCTGCCCACAGTTAATGTCTGAGGCCAGATTTGAACTCCAGAAGAACTCAGGCTCACTGTTCTATTCACTTTGCTTCACTTGCTTCCCTTGTCGATGCTTCGTAAGTATTTGTTGGAATGAAGTGAATTTGGTAATTCAAGTGAGTTTGGTCTCTGTAAGAGCATTCATTGGAGGTCCCATAATTCTTTGAATTGAAATATAGTCAAGGGATTTCATTATATGCTGTGGAGAAAAAAAAAAAATCTTTACTTTTATAGAACTACAAAACTTGAGCCTGATGGGTACCTTGGAGAGCACCCTGTCCTGTCCTGTTCTTCCCTGGGGAATTTTTGAGCATTATTAATGCTCCAGTTGGAATCAACAGAGAAAGTTGGGTTTTGATCTTACCTTCTACACTGTCTCTAGTTGAGCTAATCATTAAACTTCTCCAATTCTTGTTTCCTCATCTGTAAAATGAGGAAAGCTAGAGTCAGTGCTGATCTCTGGTTAAAAATGACCAAAGAGGCTATGTAGTCCAACGTCTTCATTTTTCAGTTATGGCATTTTTCATCTGAGGCATGGAAAAGTGACATAGAACTTAACCACTGTCACACAACTGGTGTGTTACATGTAGGATTCAAACCAAGTCTTCCCTTAGGTCTTACTTAGACTAATAAATGATTATTCTTCACAGTCGCTGTACAAACAGAATCTTAATTCATTCTTTCCTGCTCCCAAATTATCAAATATTACATGCTAGTTAATATTCATCTATAATTCATCAGTCATATCCTATAAGGCTGGTTCACTTTCTTGCCTGGAATTCTGGAAGTTAAATCCATTTTCTGACACAAATAGTGTATATGACTTTGGGGGAAGGAACTTTACCTAGTGATTCCACCTTTCAGTGTTTCCCTAGGCAATTCTCTAAAGACATAGATTGTAGACAAGATAGAAACCTACATAAGCAGAGGGGGTTACCAAGATGGATAAGATAATACAGTCAAAAATAAAATAAAATCAAAAAAAATTTTTTTTAAATAAATGAAAAGGGGGCAGTTAGGTGGCGCAGTGGATAGAGCACCAGCCCTGAATTCAGGAGGACCCGAGTTCAAATGTGATCTCAGACACTTAACACTTCCTAGCTGTGTGACCCTGGGCAAGTCACTTAACCCCAGCCTCAGGGAAAAAAAAATAAAAATAAAATAAATAAAATAAAATAAAATAAAATCCAACATAAAGAAAGATATTTCTACCATATACTCTCACATTTGCATGCATTTCTTTCATTTTGTATATTTTATATCAAAATTTTATTTTATCCTTTAAAAAAAAACTTGATATGATTCCAGGCACATTGGAATACATGCTATTTACATACTTAGGATTCATGTATCATATCTTCTCAATAGAAAGTTTTCTCCTTCCCTCCCACCTCCAGTCAATTGCCAATAAATCAAACCATTTAATGCTGTTTTTCATAAATGGAAAAACCAGAATGATTCAAGTGCTGCAGCGCTAGCATCTGTTTCATGAGGGTAATGTTTTCCACACACTCAGAAAAAAAGGTTACACTTTGTGAGGTTTCCCTGCATTGTTATTAAAAGCAGAAATCCTCTAAGGAGGGAATAAAACTATGACATGGATTTTGGATAAATCAAATGGTGAAAAGTAGCTTTGCAGGGAAATTTGCAACCACAGCTTCCCCACCAAGGCAAAGAATTTATTCTGTAGCACCCTGACACATGAGGTTTTAATCCAGAGAAACATTTAAAAATGGAAAGCGAGTTCTTGCATCAGGACAAACATGTCAAATACAAAATCAAGACCATATCAGCAATCTACTATTCAGCAGGGTGAGCTCTGATTTCTAACTGGGCATTAGACTTTCAAAGGACTTGTCTGCATGGAATAAGTATCCCAGAAGATTTCTGTGAAGACAAGAAAAGCCTTTGCATCTTTTTTGCATCAGAAACTTTTTGGGTCTTCCCAAACTTCTGTGCAGAATTTAGGAAATGACACACTCATAATTGTCATGAGTGTCAAGGGTCACTAAAAGAGTCTTTATATCCATGACAAAAATAATTCATATTTCTAAAATTCTCAACAGAAATTTTTTTGGATCTTCTAACTTCTGTGCAGAATTTAGGAAATGACACACTCATAATTGTCATGCGTGTCAAAGGTCACTAAAAGAGTCTTTATATCCATGACAAAAATAATTCATATTTCTAAAATTCTCAACAGAAATTTTTTGGATCTTCTCAAACTTCTGTGCAGAATTTAGGAAATGACACACTCATAATTGTCATGAGTGTCAAAGGGTCTTTATATCCATGACAAAAATAATACATATTTCTAAAATTTGCAACAGAAATTTTTTTGATCTTCTCAAATTTCTGTGGAGAATTTAGGAAATGACACACTCATAATTGTCATGAATGTCAAGTCACTAAAAAAAGTCTTTATATCCATGACAAAAATGATTCATATTTCTAAAAATTTGAAGCTTCCCCTCTGGTATATTCCCCTAGAAGGGGAGTTCCTTGAACCCAAGAACATGGAAATCAGGAAAGGATGCTTGAGTATCACTCAGAAGATCCTGCTGGCTCAAGTTATCCCAGAGTTGTTTCTTTATTTGATTTGAAATGAGTCCTTATAACATCAGAGATGCAACATTCAAATATGAATACCCCTCACAAATTTTAGGGTACCCTGTGAATGACTACCCCTAAAATACAGCTCTTGAGCTTTGACTGGTGTGGTTCTTATTAGTAGTCAGCCAGTAAACATAACTAGCTCTTAAGAAATGTGTTGACTAAGATTGTAAAATAAGAACAATAGCTATAAAAACGGCTCACAGACTTTGGCATTCTCCCACATGCAGCATCAGTAGGGAGAGAAAGCCAAGAAAAAATGGAGTACACTTATAGGAAATGCATGTGACTAAGACAACTCACAACTTCAGAACTTTGGGGCCTCCATGTCTTTTTTTTTTTTATTATTTATAGAGTTCTCCAAAGCATGCAAAGCAAATTTGCAGAGTGGGACTCTTCTCTGGGTTTCCAAGAAGCATTCTTTTATTCTGAGTCATTTTCCATTTCTAGGGTTATTTCTCTTTCAAACCTATGCTGCCAGAAGTCCCACTCCTCGAAACTGCTTCCAGCCTCCAGTGACTGCTTTAATAGCTTAAAATGGTACAAAGACTTTTGGGATACCCTGCATAAAAGGTCCTGGGAAGAATACAGGTACAGCCCTGTAAGTATATTGACTGTGGTAACCTACAAGATTAACCACATATCAAAAGGATAGATCAATAATGATAATTTCTCAAAAGCACCAGAGAAGGAATCAACACAGGTAAGAGAAAAACGATGCGAGAGCAGTACCCTGGAAGTCATGGGGTGGAAGGATAGCCAATAAGAATGTCAAATGGTACAGAGAGGTTGATGCCTGAGGAAAAATTCATCAGATCTAGCTATTAAAAAATCATTCACATACTTGAAAAGAACAGCAATGGTGAGAGAAGGAAAGCCCGATCTAGGACTGGGGCCAAGTGCAGCAACAAGAACTGAATGGTTGAGATATATGGGAGGAATATATGATGAATTACTAAAGAAGTAGACACATCTAGGAGTTCACAAGAGAGAGGAATCATCATGGCTTGTAAGAGCCAGGAAATGATTCACAATGAAGAGAGCAGTTGAAGTGAGTCTTGATAGATGGGTCCATAGATCGGACCAGAGAGAGGCAAAGGATGGTGCTCCTATTTGAATGTAGCATCTCTGATGTCATAAGGACTCACTTCAATCAAATAAAGAAACAACTCTGAGATAACTCGATCCGGTAGGACCTGTGAGTGATATTCAAGCATCCCTTCCTCATCTCCATGTTCCTGGGATTCAGGGAATTCTATGGGTCTATACTCCTAAAAATAGAGCTCACAAGCCTCCGTCAATATTTTTTGTCTTTAATAGTCAGCCAATAGAAACAATAAGCTCAAAGCAAAGCATTTACCAAGATGGCATGTTAAAAGCAGATAGCTCATGTCTCGTAGCTCTCCATGAAGAACTGCCTCCTCTCACACCTTTCTTGGGCAAGCAATTAAGTGGATAGGTTTCAAAGGTCAAGAACGTCTCCTCCAGGTAAAAGTAAAAACAGAGATGGGTGTTGAATACCTTCCCATAATAGATATTTAATAATCTTTGTTGGATTTAATGACATCAAATGTCACTAAAAGTAGTTAAGAAGAGGACTTGATAGATAATGTCAATTGACAGGTTCTGTCAATTCATCTGAAAGCAAGAATTTGTTAACATAAACCTTGCCAATTAATGTTCAGAAACTCCTGGCACTTGATAATTACCCATAAAAGGACCATCAATTTTAGAACTGGAAGAGAATGAGAAAGATCATCTGGTCCAGACCACTGCCAAGTCCTTGCCTCATTACAGGATGGCAAAATCTCAGCACTGCAAGAGACCTCAGAAGTCTAATCCAATTCTTATTTGAATTAGGATTGCCATCCTCGTTAAATGTGAAAAGTGGGTGCCGGGATGCTGCTTGATAGCCCTCAGGGAAAGAGAATCCCTATCTTTTCTTTCATTTCTGGACAAATCTAATTTTAGGATGAGCCAGAGCTGCCCCTCTTTCATCATCATCCATTTCTAGTCAGAGCCAAAGAACAAATCTATCCTTTTCCACATGACAGATTTTGAAATACTTGAGGACAACTATCAGATGTTACAGTGGGAGGAAGTCTGGAATTAGGAAATCTGCATTCAGGACCTTTCCTCTGAAGCGAATGACTTTGACCAAGTTTTTTAACCTCTCTGAGCCTTTCCTCTATCATTAAATGAAGGGACTGTACTCAAAGATATGTGGCTCTAAATCTGTGGTCCTCTGAATACAGCATTTTAATCCTTAATCCCATGCTCAGATTTATGCTACAGATACAAGGAAAGGTAAAAACAGTACCTGCCCTCAAGAAGCTTACATCCTAATGGGGGAGGCAATACATCAATAACTAGGCATGTGCAAGATACAAAGAGGAAGTAAATGGAAGGTAATCTCTAGAGAGAAGACATTAGCACCTTTGGGACCTAGCACAGCTTCCTTCAAAGATGGTGCAGTACATAGAGCACCAGCCCTGAATTCAGGAGGATCTGAGTTCAAATATGATCACCTTAGCTGTGTGACCATGGGCAAGTCACTTAACCCCAATTATCTCAACAACAACAAAAAAAATGGAACCTGAGCCAAATGTTGGAGAAAGTCAAGGAAACCAAAGGGAAAAGGAAAGAAGGCAGCCCATGCTGGGAATGGGAGCAAATCAAATATAAAGAGCAGCAAGTGACTGGATGGCAAGATATGTGGAGAGAAGATTGGAAAGGAAGGAAGGGTCTAGGTTCCTAAGAACTTTAAATGCCAAAGTGAGGATTTTGTGTTTGATCCTGAAGGTTCTAGGAGGAACCAATGGAAGGATGACATGGTTACACCTGTGCTTTGGAGAAATCACCCTAGTTTAGTGTGGAAAGATGGTGGATTGGAATGGAGAGAGGATGAGAGGAAGGGAGGAACACCAACCACAGGTTATTAGTGAAAAATGGTGATGGACTGAATGTGAATTAAGGGAATCTGGGAGAGAGAAGAAAAAGATGACAAGGATGAGAATTGATTTAACTGAATTTAATAAACATTTATTAAATGTTTACCGTGTGCCAGCCACTGTGCTGAGCCCTGAAGATACTACATGGTATCTCCATCCAGATGGTCCCTTCCTGCCCTTAAGGAGCTACCCATGTATGCTGGAAAAGTAGAAATGATAAGTTTTTTGAATGGATAGGACAGAGAGAAGGAAAGAGTGAGGAATGAATGTGATCCCCAGCTTGTGAGCCTGGATGATCAGTCAGTAGGAGGATGGTGACCTCAAAAATAACAGAAAAGTCATGAAGAGGGAACAGTTTGAGATAATGAGTTCTGCTTTTAGTTTAAGGTTCCTGTGGGACGCCTAGTTTGAGATGCTCAAGAGACAGTCAATGATGCAAGACTAAAGTTCAGGACACAGGATATATAGATCTGGGAATCATCTGAACAGTGGTAATAATTTACCCTATGAGAGCTGATGGAATCACCTGATAAGATAGTATAGAGGAGGAAAAGGGAAACCTTGGAGGACACCCAGAGTGAGTAGGGACATATATCAAGGCTCTAGACCAGTGGTCCTCAAACTTTTTAAATAGGGGGCCAGTTCACTGTCCCTCAGACTGTTGGGGGCCAGACTATAGTAAAAACAAAAGCTCAAACTCTGTCTCCACCCCTCAGCCCATTTGCCATAACCCGGTGGCCGCATAAATGACCTCAGTGGGCCACATCTGGTGGGCCATAGTGTGAAAACCCCTGCAATTCTATACTATCTGTATACATTTAAAAACTACTAGCACACCTATATAGGAGCTACTATTTATTCAGTCTCCAGAAGGTGAGATTACAGTGGGAAAAGTTCAAGATTTGAACTTGAGCTTTCTTTTAGCTCTAAATCTAAGAGCCTTTCATCCTCGCCCCCCCCCCCACAGGAACCTTCAAAAAATAACAATCTCTCTAAATACCTATTTTATTCTCTGGAAAAATGAAAGAGGTTGAACCAGAAGATCTCTGAAATTCCTTCCAGCCCTTAATCCACAGTATAAGAAATAAAACCCTAAATTTGGAGTCAAGTAGGGCTGAGTTCAAAGCCTGCTTCAAATACTAGCTGCATAACCCTATATAAGGTTTAATTTTTCTTGACCAGTTTTCCCATCTGTAAAGAGACTTGGGTTTAATGATTTCTAAGGTTCCATCCAGTTTTAATCCTGTGATCCTGTTAGTCTCCAAAAATCTTTTTGTGCAGTTAAATATTCCCAGACCCTCTTAGAAAAACCCACCCAAGAGTCTATAGTCAATAGGGGAAGAATCTCTCCCCTGTTGACTCTCCATTATCATCCCCATATTATAGCTGAGGCAATTGAGGACTCCAAATCTTAAGTGACTTGCTCAATGCTACATACAACAAATAGTAATGTTTGACTTTCATGGCACAATGCAGAATTCTTCAGACTCCACTGTCTGCTTCTGCTGTGCATTGAGGGGAATAATTCAGAGTGATTTTTTGAAAAAATAAAAATTTTCTCTTTTTCTCCATTTCTAAGTTCACATGAACAACTGAAATTTGGAAGAAATCAAGCATTTCAGAATCTAAGGTCTCTGGAAAATATTCACTGCCTTTATTTGGTAGATTTTTAAAAAATCTTTTCTTAGGGATGGACTTTGCCTAATTTTTTAATAAGCCCTCTTGAGTTTGGCTGGGATGAAATAAATACTGCCATTGTGAGACAAAAGCCTGTTTGGTTGAACCAGATTGAGCCACCTCCATTCTAAAGCAATTTCCAAAGAAAAGTCTTCTAAATTCCATTGGAAAATACATCATCATCAGTGGTCGCCATCGTCTCTCTTTCCTTGGGAGCAGCCATTGTAAAAGGACCTGAGAAAACTTTCATAAAAACTCAGTTTCCCCAGAGGATTTTCCTGCTGGCAGCTGAATCTGACCTGTTTTCACCAGGAGATCAGCATCCTTTGGATCTCCTCTTCAGGCCCATCTCAGGCTTTTGTCAGTATGCTCAAATCAATCAATCCATCAATCAACAAGCATCTAAGGGTTTACTGCATGTTAGAAACTGGAAATACAAGTACAAAAGGGAAGTAAATCTTTAAGGACATCATATTCTACTGAATGGATATTCAGTAGATTCTACTGATCAATCAATCCAGGCAACTGGCATTTATTAACTACTTACTATGTGCCAGGCACTGGGCCAAGGCTGGAGATACAGAGAAAA
Organism: Sminthopsis crassicaudata; assembly: GCF_048593235.1. Classification (NCBI taxonomy): domain Eukaryota; kingdom Metazoa; phylum Chordata; class Mammalia; order Dasyuromorphia; family Dasyuridae; genus Sminthopsis; species Sminthopsis crassicaudata. The sequence continues at coordinate 462,348,310 of NC_133620.1, forward strand.
AACTATTGTTAAGGCATTTACCTTCTGATGAAGGTTAGGGAGTAAGAGGGTGACATGTAGGTATTTTTCTGTGTATATGTATATACCAGTCATTCAGTCAATCAATCAACAAGTATTTATTTATTAAGCACCTAATGTATAAGAGATACTGGCTATACAAAGACAAGAGAATGAAACAATCTCTACTCTCAAGGTGCTCATGGATGAAAGGTGAAATTCTTGATGATGGGGGAAGGAGGCAAGGATGCAAAGTGCCACTTGAGATAGGTTTCTTGAGTATGGGTTCCTGTTAGGATTCTTGCAGATGTTATGGGCCAGAACTTGAGACAAGGTAATATTTTAGTTCACACATGTCTACCTTCATGCTGGCTGGAAGCTTTGGATTCAGAGGGAGCTGGAGAGAAGATTTGGAAAGAGACAGTAAAGGACTTTAACTCCTGGCTACATTTTGGGATAATTGAACTGAACTGAAATGAAGGCTGCCTCCAGAAGCTCCCCAAGAACCCTGCTCCCAGAGAACGATCACGATTTTAGAGACAACAGAACATTACATTTTGGCGCCCAACGTGGGGCAAGGACTTTTGCTTATCCTGACTCTGGCTGATTCTGAGCCCTTCCGAGAGCTAGCCTGGACACTACATGTTCCAGCATGCAAAAAGTCAATCAGTAGAGTACTATCAGGCTTGATTGAGGGACAGTATGTACAAAGTCACAGAGGCAAGAAATGAACATCATACATAGGAAGTTAAAAGTAGACCAGAGTTTCACTTTTGTTTTTGTGGAGTATAAAATATATGAGGGGAAGTGATGTTCATTAAGACTTGAATAATAGACTGGGGAGAATTCTAAATGCCCATCAACAGAATTTACATATTATCCAGTTTGATCATCAGCCATATCTTAACCCACACTCAACAAATTTGGAGTACCATGCTTTGCACCCAAGTCTCAGATTCAAAGAATCAAGGGATGGAAATGGACTTTAAATGGTCATGCATATGGGTACATAGTCACATAAAATCATCACCATCATCCTCCTCTTCAGCATTCTATCAAGTCTCTAGTGTGTGTAGTAAACTTAAGAGATCTAGCAAGAATTTTAGGCACCTACCATGTGCAAAGTCCTAGAGATACAAAGATAAAAAAGAGCAAGTCCCAACTTCTTAGAGTTAATATTTTACTAGTCCATGAAGCATAGGAAAAGGAAGAAAAGCTATAACTGTTTTGTCATTTTATTTTTTCAACTTTATTTTTCTTCATTTACTTTTTTAACCTTTTCCTTTTTCCAAATTTTCTCCAAAGTCAATGGTCAAGACTGGGAAGCATAAAGGCACAAATTATGGAGAGACTATTTGCATCCTCAACATCAAGCCCTGTGAAGACTGCTGTGGTTAATGTCAGTCAGAGAGATGGAGAGCCATCTTTCCATCTCTCTCTCTCTCCCCCCTACTTCTTCCAAATCCTTCCCTCTCCCTCTCCTTTTTTTCTTTCTCGCTCTCTATCTCTCTGCCTCTTGGTCTCTCTGTCTCTGTCTTTCTCTATTTTTCTGTCTCTCTCTGTTTCTCTGTGTCTGTCTCTGTCTCTCTCTGTCTTTCTGCCTTTGAGTCTGTTTCTTTGTATGTGTCTCTATTTTTCTGTATCTTATGTCTCTGACTTCATCTCTGTCTCTCTCTCTCTTCCCTTTCTCCCCTCCCTTTTTCTACATTTCATTTTTGTCTATCTTTCTTAGTCTTTAGGTCTCTCTATCTCTGTCTTTGTCTCTGTGTGCTTCTCTATGTCTTCCTTTGTGTGTCTCTGTCTGTATCTGTCTTTCTGTATCTGTTGGTCTCTGTCTCAGTTTCTCTGCCTCTCTCTCTCTGCCCCCCTCTCTTTCTCTCTCTCCTTCTCTCTCTCTCTCTCTCCCTCTCTCTGCCTTTCTTTCTTTCTCTCTATTTCCTTATCTATAAAGTCTGATGGTCTCTGTCTCAGTTTCTCTGCCTCTCTCTGCTCGCTCTCTCTCTCTCTCTCCCTCTCTCTCTCTTTCTCTCTCTCTCTCTCTCTCTCTCTCTCTCTCTCTCTCTCTCTCTCTCTCTCTCTCTCTCTATCTCTATCTATCTATCTATCTATCTCTTTCTATCTATCTCTCTGCCTTTCTCTCTTTCTTTCTCTCCATTTCCTTATCTATAAAGTGAGGGCATTGGACTACATTACTTCTGAGTCCTCTTGAGTCCTGAGTCCTCCAGATCTGAATCTATGATAAAACTATCTCAGATAAAAAAAATGTAACCTCCCTGAGGGAAAAAAACTGCCTCAATGGGGTGCTTGGAGCATTGGTATTTAATAACATTTGAATTATCGTTGAACAGTTGTTGGGTTTCTTGGCTGAGAAATTCCTCCTGAGTTGAGATGTAGGGAAGGACAGAGATTGGAGAAATTAGGGGAAGGACACAATGTCTGGTTCTCTCTTTTGCATCCACCTTGAACTCACTTTCTAAATACACCGATTTCTGTATTGTATATTCTATGTTGTGTATACAACCGAAACCTGCCCCAGGAGAATGAAAAATTCTCAATCTTCTCTTACCACTAGGTGTCACTATTCTAGATAGCAAACTGAGCACTCACCAACTGGAAAGGAATAGAAAGGGACTCCTTCCACACCTCCCTCTCTGCACTCACCAGGGCAACTCCTGGACAGAGTTTTGTCTTGTTTTGTTTTGGGTCCTGAAATCCCTTTCCTCCTCACTCATCTCTGTCTCAAAAGCACTCAGGTACTCTCAACTACAATCATAATAAAAGCCTGGCTCACTTATTCAAAGAGCAGAGAAAGCAGCTTGGACTTCATGCCTGTTGGGAGATTTATTGGATTATTAATAAAAAAAAAAAAATAAGAAGAAGAAATCAATAGCTTCTCCCCCTCCAAGCAGAACCTAACCACTAAGCTTGAAAAGAGCACTTTCCAGTCAAATATACCTTATGATGTAAAAAATACCCAGAGCTATCACACTGTGGCCATAATTAAAGACACACTCAGTATCATAGAGATCAATCCCTTTTATCTAGGGAAATGAGACTTAACAAAATTACCATTGAACAGTAAAGATCGATGTAAAAGGAACAGGAAACTTTGGATTTAAATCTCTGCCAGAAAAGATGGAGTGAGAAGAAGAGAGAAAAAGGAAAGAGAAAGATGATTTTTTTTCTGACTGGAGACACAGAAGACTTAATGCTTTTCTTCCCCCTTGTATTTGCTGCTATCCCATCTGCCTATTGTGAAGGAGAATGCTAGTCACCCAGGAAAATGCCAGGAACTCTATGGTCTTGATTACTGCTCCAAAATGCTGATGCCACCACTGGGGACAGTAAGCATAGCTGCCCCTCTTCTTTCTCCTTTTCCCATCCCTAGCATTCCCTTTATTTAAACTTTCCACAGAATGATATCATTTCACACCATCCAGTCCTTCAAATAATTCAATATTCCTTCTATACTTTACTTAGCTTTTTAAAAAAGTAGTAGTATAAGCTTAGAATTCTCTGAGAGGGTTTGTACTACTAACCCAGCCTAGGCAGATAATGGGGGACAGAAGTAGAGGGAAGAGAGAATCAATCCTTCGCATGGTATATTCTATGTAATGGGCAATTTATAAATGTTGATTTTATTTGAATGTTTGTGCCTGTGCGACACAATGCAGGTGGACACTCAACAATATTCCAGTTTGAGGTTCTTAAGTGATTGTTTTGTTTTCCTTGACCTTGGTTCCACAGAATTTCAGAGCTAGGAGAGATCTCAGAGATTAGTCAGAGTCACATCTGATCATTTCTCTGAGAAGTGAGCATTCTGCCTTCCCTTAAAGACCTCCAGTGATAGAGTACCCACAGTCTCCCAAAGCAACCCATTTCACTTTTCATCAGGAAACAAGATTTTCAACTGACCTTTACTCTGAGAGCCTCTTTTTCATTCCCTGGAATAGTGTGTGACACTTGCAAAAATGTTCATGGCAGCCCATTTTGTAGTAGCAAGAAACTGGAAACTGAGTGGGTTCCCATCCATTAGAGAATGACTGAATAAATTAAGGTATATGAATGTTATGGAATATTATTGTTCTCTAAGAAATGATCACTGGGATGATTTCAGAAAGATTTACATAGAGAGACTTACATGAACTGATGCTGAATGAAACGAGCAGAACCAGGAGATCATTGTACATGGCAACAAAAATACAAGTCTGGTGAACATGGCTCTTTCCAACCCAGTTTCAATGATCTTGTGATGAAGAGAACCATTTACACTTAGAGAGAGGACTATGGGAACTGAGGGTGGATTACAACATAACATTCTCACTCTTTTTGATGTTGTTCACTTGCATTTTGTTTTCTTATTTGTTTTCTTTCCTTTTTGATCTGATTTTTCTTGTGCAGCAAGATAAACAAATATGTTTACACGTAGTGGATTTAACATATATTTTAATATGTCTAACATAAATTGGATTGCTTGCCATCTAGGGGAGACGGTGGGGGGAAGGAGGGGAAAATCTGAAACACAAGGCTATACAAGGGTCAATGTTAAAAATTATCCATGCATATGTTTTGAAAATGAAAAGCTTTTTTAAAAATTTAAAAGGAATAGTGTGGGACAATCGCAGGGGGAAGGAAGCTATTGATAAGAAGATGTGTGAAATGGTGAAGCTTTGAGTTGAGGCTTCTAGGTGGTGAACTAAAGAGACCATTGGACAGGAGTCAGGAAGACCTGAATTTCAAACTTAGCCTAGACACTTACTAGCCATGTGATCCTGGATAAGTCACTTAAATCACTGTGTGCCTCAATTTCCTCATCTATAAACTAGAGATAGTAATTATACCTACTCTCATGGTTCTTATGAGAATTAAAAAATATATATTTGTAAAGCACTTAGCACATTCCCTTATTATACCCAGAAATGTGTATTTCCTTCTCTCATACAAAGATTGTTGAAGGACCTGGGAAAAGAGAGTTTACCCCCAACAATGAGATAATTGGGAGAATTCTCATTTATTCACTCTGAGAGCAGTCCTGGATCAAATGAAATAACCAATATACAGCATTTTTGAAGTCTTATAGGACTATATAAATGCTAGTTATTGTTGCTGTTATTATTATGCTTTATTATCATTATTATCCCTTCAAAGTTCACCAAGCAGGGTTTGGCCTGGGACAGGAAAGATGGGGAAGAAGAAAAATACTAGATAAAGGTACCTCACTAAATATTTTAATTATTCTCATAAAATCATATTAAGCTTTATTCCTAAATATGCAGTTGCCACAGGCAATCTGATGGGCCCTCCTGGGGAGAAGGAGCACAGGCTCAGCTGGGTTCCTTTGTCCCCATGCCAACCAACTCACAAAGGACCAACCCAATCTGTCTCTCTAGGAAAGGGGTGGGAACAGCCAACCTGTCTTCCCAAGAAGGGGGTGATCAGAAACCCATTTCTTTTCTTATTTCTTCTTATTAGTGACAACAAGGAGAGATAGAGCCAGATCCAACGGGCTAGGGTGAGCCAAGAGTTAAATTTTCAGTGTGAACATTTATACCTCAGAAATTGGCATTTGCTACAAATGAAGGTTTAATTTACTATTTTGTTGATTGTATAGAATTAAGACACTGTTAATAACACTTATTAAACTTAAAAGTGTTTGTGTGCAGAATTTTTTTCCAAGAAGGCCTTGTATTAAGTGTTTACTAACTGACCCATGTATCATTCCATAAATATGAGCTCAGGGAATGAAGTCATCACCAGATCTGAGATGAGGATGAGGATGATGATAACAATCACTGGCATTTATATAGCCCTTTAAGGTTTATAAAGTACTTTACAACCATTATCTCATTTGAACTTTACAATCCACCTGGTGATGAGTCTTCTCTAAGCATCCCCCCTACCCTTTCTACTTTTCCAGTGGCCCAGAACAATAGGAACCTCCCAGCTGGCCTTCTGCCTTCCTGGCCAACCATGAGATAAAGTACTAGCAGAATCCTAAGCTGGAGCTGAACTAAGAAGTTAAACCCCATTTTATAGTCTCCTTTTTCCCTTTCTTGCCCTGGTCAAAGTTGGAAAATCTGTGTCCAAACTGACAAGCCCCAGAGAGTCGAGGACAGATACTCATCTGGTAATAATTGTGCTGGTTAGGATTATTGCTAAAGATTTTATTTTCATTCTGTAGGAATCATTTTTGAGAGACTGATACATTTAGTACTGAGCAAAGAATTTCCCTGCAGTCCCCACTCTTCTGAAAGAAAATTGTGCAATGACTTTGTGGGATTCAGCTTCTCAAGCACACTATGACCAACACCCAGAGTCCTCCAATCCCAAGAGATTTGGGGGTGCAGCTAGTTATGGCAGTATGGATTTAGAGCTAAAAAGAACAGGTCATCCTCTTATTTTTACAGTGTAGGAAACTGAGGCCTACTTGCCTAAGATCACACAGCATAGTCAGTGACAAAGCAGGGATTTGAACTCAATTTTTCTGTGGAAGTTGAGGGTTTTCAGAGAATAAAGTTGAGATCTCTTTCAGCCTGCTGCATAATAATAGGGTTCAGTGTCTCTTTATCAAAACCCCTGTTAACAGAAAAGATTTTTGCTCTGGGAAAAACATAGTAAATGTACACTTATTTCTTTCCATCTCACCCTCAAAGAATGATTGGTCCCATATGCTGAGAGGATGATAATTCTCAGAATCCATCAGTGAAGATCTCCTAGCCAATCTGAGGGGGAATGAGCAGTGATTCATGGGAAGAAACATACCCGCTGGCTTTCCAAGCAACAATATAGGGGCTCGGACCAACTTGAGAGTCCATTAGCATCTCATTCAAATGACTAAAGTGAGCTCCCCTGTCTTTTACGGGACCGAGAGTGAAAAGTTGCCAAGCCACTTACCAGTAGGGCTGCAAACATTCTGTAGGAGCCCATCTGGAGCCAATCAATCTCACTGGATTTTAAAACAGCATATGTCCACAGACGTCAACGGTTCTGGAAAGACTGATAATCTTGGGGTTCTAAACTGCACTGTCACAAATCACCAGGGCACCGGTTGTCCGCTTGTATAACACAACGCTCTGCTGCCTGCTGCCAGCCCTTCCTTGGTAGCCCCACCAAGAGGAAGGGTCAAGTGTCCAGGAAATGATTCAGGCCTCCATCTGGAAGGGTAGCTCTCCAGATGGTCCCATGGCTGAGTCACAGAGTGAAGGGATTCGAGAGGTGAAAGACTTGGGAGATCACCTTGTCTGATCTCATCTTAAAGAGGAAGAACTTGGAGTCCAGGGAAAGGACATGAAGTGCTCTTGGGGCTGTGACTAGCTAATTCTAGGCCACAAAAATCATGATATCATAGAAGTTTACCTCAGATACTAACAGCATCCTCCTAAAACATGTTTCCCAGTGACCACCATATTTAGCAGGCTAGTTTATCAGGGAGGATGATGCTGATAGCATCCTCGTAAAGCATGGTTTGACCCCCATAGTATATTGTTCTCTGTTTGAAACCTAAGAGAAAACTAAGAAGATGTACTTTGTTTTTTATTAAAGCTTTTTATTTTCTTTTTTTTCATTTTCTTTTTGAATTTATTTTTATTTTCAAAACATATGCATGGATAATTTTTCAGCATTAACCCTTGCAAAACCTCATATTCCAATCCCCCCCTTTTCCCATCCCCTCCCCTAGATGGCAAATAATGCAATATATGTTAAATCCAATAAGAGAAGCATACTTTAAATCAATCTATGAATATAGCTCATTAATACAGAGCTAAAAGAGACCAGTGAGCTCATCTAGTCCATCTCCATTATACAACTAGGGAAACTGAGTCCCAGGGAAGTGAAGTCTAGAGCTAGAAAGGGTCTCAAAGGCCATTTAATTTGATTTCTTCATTTTTAAATTAAGGGTTTTTAAATTAAAGTCAGGGAGTTGACTTGCCTGAGAAAACACAAGACAGTAACAGAGGGAAGATTTGAACACAGGGCCTCTGATTTCAAGCAAATTCATTGTGCCTTCTACCATATAAGAGGATGAGCTCCCTAACAATTATAGCCATCAAAAATGGAATTGCTGTTGATCACAAGGACCTTTTCCTTCAGGTCTGCAGACGCACTTAAATAAAGTCAAATCAATAAGCACTTATTAAGCTCTTACTGTGTGCCAGACATTGTCCTGAGTGCTGGAAATATCAATAGAAGCCAAAAATAAGCTCTGCCTTCAAAGAGCTTTTTAAGGGGGGAAGACAGCCCAAACAAGAGAGCTGAGGTGGATGAGAAAATGCCCAAAAGAAGACATTGGTAGAAAGAGTAAGGAGTAGAGGCAGGAAAGTACTGGAATGAACATGGCTGACCTGAGCACTTCCAGAATGGAGATTCTGGAAGGAAGCCACCAATCAGAGAAGGTCTCTCAGGCTGAAGTGTCTGTTGGGGCACTAAGGAGAGGTTCAGAGAGGAGAGCCAGGCAGAATTATTTCCCCCAATGTGTTTATCCTGGGGCTCTGGCACATTGGCAGGTGCACAGCCATGGAGGCGAGTTAAGTAGATGCATCTGTGCTACAAAAATCAGGGATGCTGATTGTGCCCAGAGAAAGGAGGCCATGAATTTTCCCTTTAATCTGTTCTGAATTTGTGGCTGTTCAGGAAGGCCCCAGCTCCTGGCCTCTCCTGGCCATGAAGGATCTGAGGGATATTACCCCCCCATCCCCTGCTATCCCAGCTGCGAGAAGCAAGTGAGAAATTCCTCTAAGCAAATCCAGTGCAAAGACTTATCCCGATACACAAGCCTAGCCTGCCAAGAAAACCAACTGCCTACAAACCCTGATGGCGCCGCGCCTGCCGCTTGCGCAGTTTCGAGCTGAGGATGTTGCAGGATAATAATAGAAGCTCCCTCTTCTATCGATTATTAGAGACTGTTTCTGGAGTTTAAAGGGCTTCACAGAAGAATCAGGATGATCCAGGCTGGAAGCAATGAGCCCTATTGTCTGGCCCTCCAATTGGTGATTCCTCCTCATGCTGGGGCTCCTTCCTGCCCAGTATTAAAATAGCACCAGATGCTTTCCAGGGTGGGATGGAGTTGCTTCCAGGTAGGATGGATTTCTTACCTCTGTGGTCACAGAATAGAAGGGACTGATCATCCAGGAAATGGGAAATTTCTAGTTTAGAAGGTTCCAGGTGTAAAAGAGGAAATGTGGTACAGTGGGAAAATTTGGATCCAGAGGCCTGGTATTTTCAACCTGCGTGATCACATGAGTCCACTGGGAATCAGTTTCCCCATTTTGAAGATGAAGATTTGGGCCACATGGTATCTAACTCTAAATCAATGAACCAAGGGCCAAGATGTTGGAGTTGGGAGCAGGAGACAATAGTTTTGTGGGTCTGTAACCCATCTATCAACCAACTCGAGAGCCCCAGCGGGAGACTGGACCCATGTTGTGCTTAGACAGGCCATGATAGGACCATACTGAGGGACAGAACCCCAGCATTTATGGAGCCCCAAGAGGCTTTTTGTTATTTTTATTAGTCATTACTATTCATACAATTTTAAGTATTCAATTTTATGTGTAATTTAGCTATTTAATATTGATGTAATATCAGTATAATCAATCATCGTTATCATCTATAAACTATGGAATTGACTTGGTGTATGACACATGACTCAATTCAAATCCAGTCCATTCATCTAGTCTGTGTTGGATCTCCTGAAGAGATTTTGATTTTTAAATGGTCAGTTAATTTATTTCCTCCTGGTATCCTAAATCTTGTGGATGAGCTTTATAACAATACTCCACCATCTCCAACCACCATCCCATGATGTCCTTTTCTATTCTTTTTTTAATTAAATTTATAATTATAACATTTTTTTGACAATACATATGCATAGGTAATTTTTTACAACATTATCCCTTGTACTCCCTTTTGTTCTGAATTTTTCCCCTCCTTCCCTCCACCCCTTCGCCTAGATGGCAGGCATTCCCATATATATTAAATGTTATAGTATATCCTAGGTACAATATATATGTGCAGAACCGAATTTTGTTGTTGTTGTTATTGCAAAGGAAGAATTGTATTCGGAAGGTAAAAATAACCTGGGTAGAAAAACAATAGCGCAAACAGTTTACACTCATTTCCCAGTGTTCCTTCTCTGGGTATAACTGATTCTGTCCATTATTGATCAATTGAAATTGGATTAGCTCTTCTCTATGTTGAAGATATCCACTTCCATCAGAATACATCTTCATACAGTATTGTTATTGAAGTGTATTATGATCTCGTTTCACTCAGCATCAGTTGATGTCTCTCCAAGCCTCTCTGTATTCCTCCTGTTGGTGAGACCATCATTCTTGTCAGAACCTGCAAAAGAATCAGAGCCGGCTCAGTAGTGACCAGAGAGCCTCAGAACCCTCTGGCTCCCATGGGAACATGGCAGAAGACCAATGACCCGTGTCACCTCTCAATCTGCAACATCCAATTCAGGTGTCTCAGCAACAGCAAAGGAAGGTGATCACTTCCGACTGAGGGTGACACAAGGAGAGGAAGGTTTCAGACTCCCAAAAGCATGAACCCAAAAGGCAGGGATTCTGGGTGAGAATGAGGTGGTCCTAAGAGGTACATCTAGAGGTGTAGCAGCACTGGCATCCAGATTACAGAGAGGACAAGAGCTAACAGGGGTTACCAGTCCTCCAAGAGGAGGAGGAACAGATTCTGCCCCTGTCACAAAGCTGAAGTCCAGAAATTTAATCTAGAGACATATAGAAAACACCAGTAAAGACATTAAGAATGATAATAACTGAGGCAGGGAGCTGGCTCAGTGAATAGAACACCAGCCCTAAAGTCAGGAGGCCCTGAGCACAAATCCGGCCTCAAACACTTAACACTTCCTAATTGTATGACACTAGGCAAGTCACTTAGCCCAACAGCCTTGATCCCCCAAAAAATAACAATTGCTAGTATTTTTATGGTTCTTTAAAGTTTATAAGGACAGCCAGAAGGTGCCATTGTGTGCAGAGCACCACACCTTGGCATCAGTAGTGCCTGAGTTCAAATCTGATTTCAGGCTCTTCCTGGACAAGTCATTTAACCATAATTGCTTCCATATGTAACCTGAGGTCCCTTCCAGTACTAAGATCAGGCAACACTTCTATTCCGGGGAGAAAAATTATCTTACTCTGCAAGTTTAATTCACTTTGCCCTTCTTGGACTATTTCCTCCTCCATGGAATGAGATTAGAGGAAATCCCTGAAATTCCTCCCCAATCCATGATACTGTAGAACTTCTAACTTTCACAAGTCTCTGTGTCCTTCTTTGGTTGTTGTGGTCATAGTTGAGTCATACCCAACTCTTCATGGCCCCATTTGAGGTTTTCCTGGCAAAAGTACTGGAGGGGCTGGCCATTTCCTTCTCCGGCTCATTTTACAGGTGAAGAAACTGAGGTAAGCAGGGTGAAGTGACTTTTCCAGAGACATACAATTTATAACTGTGTAAGACTGGATTTGAAATCAGGTCTCCTAACTCCAGACTCAGAGTTCTATCCACTACAGCACCACCTAGCAGCCCCTAGTGGATGTCTGATCCATGCACAAATACAGGAGCACTTTGGGAGTCACAGTCACTCCCATTCATTCATTCATTTGAATCACAGACAACTGTCTTGGAAGGATTCTTCCTTCTCTTAAATTCCCTCTTTCCCTCAAGTCCCTCCTTAGCTTAGGAGCTCCCCACAGTGTGGAAGCACCAGGGAGGGCCATATTGTGAACATGCACACACATCTACACATTTTTGTGTACACACTTTTATACACACATCCCCACACACTCACACCCACATATTCACACCCTTATACACGCATATTCACACCCTTATATATATATATATATACATTCACACCCTTATACACACACATATTCACATCCTTATATACACACATTCACACCCTTATACCCACACATTCACACCCTTATACACATATACTCACACCTTTATACACACTCTCACACATATTCACACCCTTATACAGCACAATATTCACACCCTTATACACACATTCACACCTTTATACACACATTTATACATACACACATTCACACCCTTATGCACACACATACACATACACACACACACACACACACACACACACACACACACACACACTTTGCCGGGCACGGGCAGGGCAGAACCCACCCTTCACATCCTCAGATGCTAAAGCCCAGCTCATTGAAATGCAGCCCTCGCCAGCACCAGCGCCAGTGTCGGGGCTCCCTTCTGGATCACTAAGAAATTGGTCCGATCTGAAAATGTCAGGCTCTGGTTAGCAATTCCAATGACCAGAGCGGTAATTACGCCTTTCCGTGTGCTGGTGTGTCGCACTGCATCAAACCTGACACAAATGCCTGCTTTTATAATATCGCCGCATGAAAATAAATGTCGAAAATGATATGAGAATGTACTAGGAAGAGATTAATAACTGTTCTTCCGGGAAGAAAGATGGCTCTTTTCAAAGAGCATATTATTTTTTTCCTTGAAAAAAAGCCCCTCTGATAGCATCTCTCCTTGAGGGGGACTGAATTATATTATCACTCACAAGCCATGATCAGCTCTGTCAGCAGCAGTCCCTGCAGGGTGGACGGCGGGTGGGGGAGAAGCCGACAATAAAGTGGGGAAAGAGCGATGGCCCTCTTGGAAAATCCGCTTAAAGGGCCGGCTCCAGGAAGCCCTGCTGCCATAGGCTCCCTGCCTCTGAATTTTTCTCCCAGGAGCAGGATGGCAGCCTGGCAGCCAGGTGAGAGCAGAAGGGAGGTGGGGCACTTGGAGAAGGAGGATTTTCTGGCTGTGCTGGGGTCCTGAAGAGTGACCCATGAAATACAGTCACTCCCCATGACAGTAGCTCAGGCAAATGGAAGGATGGAGAAGGGAAATATTTCAAGCATATTTTGTGAAGACTCAGGGCTTTGGAGTCAGAAATTGTTATTATGTCTGGCTCTTTGTGAACCCATTGGGGGTTTTCTTGCCAGGGATAGTGGAGAGGTCTGCCATTTCCTTTTCCTGCTCATTTTACAGATAAGGAAACTGAGGCAGACAAGGTGAAGTGACTTGCCCAGGGTCTCAGAGCTAAGAAGTATTTGAACCTGAACTTGAATTTGGGTCTGCCTGACTCCACTATTCACTGTACCACCTTACTTGCTCTTAGCAACAGGAAACCTCGGTTCAAAATCAGCCTCTGAAACTTAATCTTATAGGCTCTCCATAAAACATTTACTGACCTCAGTAACCTTCTTTGTAAAGTGAAGCTCTTTTCCAGTTCTACATCTGTGCTGTTAAATCACTAGATTCATTGACTTGGTCAAATCAGATGATTGGAACAGTACCTGGAGTCAGGAAAAGCTGAGTTCAAATCCACCCTCAAACACTTATTAGCTATATGACACTGGGCAAGTCACTTAGCTGTGGTCTACCTCAGTTTCCATAACTGTAAAATGGGAATACTAATATCTTATCTCCCAGGATTGTTGTAAAGACCAAATGAGATAGTAATTGTTAAGTATTTAGCACAGTGACTGGCACATGATATAAACATTTTACTGATGACAATGATGATATCACTTCACTGCCTTATAACTCAGTTTCTCCATTTGTAAAATGAGAATGTTAGACTAAAATGTCCTGAGATCCCTTCCAGTTCTAGATTTCTGGTTCTCTGGTTCTCTAACAAGAGGCAACAAGAGCTGGATTTGGAATCAGAAAACCTCAGCTGAAATCCCGGTTCTGCCACTTACAAGTGTAAGATCACAGATTGAGAGCTGAGATGACAAAGCCATCTAGCCCAACTCTCCCATTTTATAGATAAGAAAACCGAGGGCCAGGGAGATGGGTTGCTTGTGGTCATGCAGCCAGGGCCAGGATTTATTCTTACTGTTCTTTCTCCAAATTCAATACTCTCATAGATACTGTGTCAAGATGCATCCCCCCTATGTCCCCCTAAGGTGGTCTTTCTCTATAAAGTAAGGTAATTGGTGATCTCTAAGAATCCCATCTAGTCCCCTGATCTTTTGGGCTTGGGAGACATCATTTCCCATCTGATCTCTACTATTAATCCCTGTGTGACATGGGGAAATGCCCCCCATTCTTAGCATCCTTCTCTGTGAAATAAGGGGAATTGCAGCTGTGAGATTGCTTGAAATAGTTCAGAGTTAGGAGTCTGTGAAATCCAGCTTGTTTCCTAAGGGCATCTAGAGGGCTAAAACCTTAGGGGAATAACAAAGAAAGGGTCATTTCTCCAAGAGGACAGAACCTCCCTTCCCTCCACCTACTCTCCATCCTTCCATTTGCAAACTCTCTCTGTACTGGTAGACAGATCAAGGGAAAGCTGGTACAAATTTAGGATAGACTTTCAGAGAGAGAACGAAAGCTTCAAGACTCAGTGAAGGGTGATGGGGTGGAACTGGGAATCTCTTCCAAAATGTGGGTGTTAAAAACAGGAGAAATTCTCATTTGGAGTCCCCCGTATTGCTAAAGCAGCAGTAGAACAGTGTGTAGTGGATCAGAACTCAATAAACTCTTGTGGCTCCCTGTCACTTCCAGGATCAAATATAAAACCCTCTGTTTGACATGCAAAGCCCTCCATCAGTCCTTCTCCTAATTTTCCTGTCTTCTTCCACCTCCTTCCCCACCACCACCATTACCAAACCCTTCATTTGGCCATCCAGAAGATGAATCATCCTGACTCCAAGTCCAATGTTATATCCACTGCATCACCTAGCCATCTATTTTTTAATGATAGCAACAACAAATTTATAGAAAGGGAATTTCCAATGTACAAGTAATAGACTTTAAAAAAAGATGGCATATGAAATGCAATATTTTTATTTTTCAACTCAGACATGAGATTTTATTGGTATAAGGAACTCCCATTAAATAAATTCTCCTATCAAAGCAGATCAAAATTTCTCTGTCATTTAGAGTCACAGAGTCTCAGGCTTTGAGAGGTTAAGACACAGGCAGTATGTATCCTAGGTGACAATTGAAGTGAGATCTTCCTGGTTACAGGGATGGGCTCATTAACCACAATTCCATGGTACTTCCAATGGTCTACAGGATTCAGAGATATTGAACTCTCCAAAGCAAAGAAAATGGAACCAGGAGAATAATATAAATCAAAATTACCATGATGTAAATTAAAAACAACACTAAAAAGGAGCAAATTTTAAATTAAAGGCAATGATCTGTGTAAGGCACAACCTCTTTCATATTGGAGCAACTGAGAGTTTAAAATTGTCTTTGTTGGGAGGAAAAGGGGAATGATGCACTTTTAAGCTGAATCAGATTTTCTCCATAGTTTTTAGATGATCAACAAAATAATAAATCAAGCCCTGATTTATAGCATTTATTCATTTCCAAGTTGTAAATGTTCACTATGAAATTTTAACAACAGGCTTTTAGCTCTGGAACACTCGTGGCCTTACATTAATATCGATATCCAGAAGACAAATCTCTCTCTTTCCAGCAGAGAAGTGGAGGTCAACAGAGCTGAATTTGTATTTGCCTTCACTTCATTTGGTTTTGTGCATTGTTTGGGCTTACTATTTTGCTTGGTTTCTGCTTTGTGTTTGAAGGTAGTTTTTAGAGAATGAAAAAGAAAATGAGAAATGTCAGGTGTACAAAGAACAAAAGGTATTACACTTTTTAAGGACACATGCAAAGATTGTTTTAAAAAGCAAAGCAGAACAAATATTAGCCTTAAATATGAGAAAAACATCATTCTGGTACTAGGACAAAGGGTGGATTGGAGGGAAAGACGGTTAAAACAGGAAAACTTAGGGGAAGATTATTGCAATATCTTGACAGATAGGGATGCATACCTGGACTAATGGGGCAGCAGCAGGAAGTGAAAGGAGAAGGATTCTAGAGATATTACAAGGGCAGAATTGACAAGTCTGGAAACCTTACAGTCAGGAAGGGAGGCATCTGGGAAACTCCAGGAACGCATAACCCTCAAGGCAGCAGAAGCTGACAATATAAACAGGTTGAACACAAGATTTATATAAATCCATGAGCTTAGATAAAGCCACAGTGGATTTTTCAAGCAAATTCAACAAACATTTATTAAATGGCCTTTCTGTGCAAAACACGTAGGCATTTCAGGAAGCAACAAAGGGGAGAAGAGAAGATGTTTGAGAGGATTTCTCTCTAACTTTTCATTCATTCATTTGCTCCACAGGCATTTAGTGCAATCCTCAAGGCTGAAGTTAAGAAGGATAATGATGCTCCTCCCTCCCAATCACATTTCATCAATCTATCTTTCTTTGCATCCTTCAACAGGCTCCTGGGCAAGATGGACTATTGGGCTCTCTTGGACAAGTCAGAATTCTTTGTTGTGGTGAGAAGACAATAGAACATGGAATCAAAATACTCTGGTATGATTCTGTAATCTTGGACAAGTTACAAGATCATAGACTTGGAGCTGGAAGGAGCCTTCTAGATTATGAATACTTGAGTTCAAATCTCACCTCTGATATCTGCTCCTTGTATGAGCTTGGGCAAGACTATTTTACTTTCATATGCTTTTTCTTTATCTGGAAAATGGGGAAAATGGCTTCTAGATCCCTTCATAGATTTGAATATGATTTGGCAGGCTGACATAGTCCCACCCTCATTTGCATATGAAATAACTGAGACTGAAATGGGAAGGGACATGGCCAAGTTCTCACAGATAGCCTGATCTTATGTTTCTTAATCCAATTTGTTGCCTCATTATGTTCAGGCCACCATTTCTGTAGAGATGGAGGTCTTGCCTGTTCCATGACAGGAAATCACAGTAGATGAGAAAAGTTATATACATTTGTTTGTTTTTTAATTCAGTAAAACACTAAATAAATGACAATATTATAATTTTATTAATTTGATAAATGAAATATATTACAATAGAGTCACATTACTGGGCAATGGCTTTCCTTAGTCCCATTTTTTTTCCTTAGTTCTTATATTTATTCTTGCATCTGCTAATTCTGAGCTGACACAATCAAGGGGCTGGAACATGGCTGGGCATCACTGTGCCAAGCACTGTGAGAGATACAGAGAAGCTTTCAGTCTCTGCCCTCAAGACTGTTAGAGTCTAGTTGGGGGATGTAGTATTTGATGGCATATCATATGCCATCACTCAATCAATCAACATTTATTAAACACCACTAAATTTATTTAGTGCACTAAATATAATATATTGTGCACTATTTAGTGCACATTTATTAAGTACACTAAATTAAGATTGGGTTCCAGAACCCTTTGGTGGTCAGGAAACCCTGTGGAACCCTTCACTGAATAGGATCTTTTAATAGTTGAAGGAAAGCCCAAATTTCTGTTAAAGATTGGTGAAAATAAAGTTCTTGATGTTTTCCCTCAAGTATACACAGAACCCCTGAAATCTGTCCATAGACCCTTTGAGACTCCAAAGATACAAGGTTAAGAACCCCTCATCTGAAGCTGAAAAAGAATTTATAGACTATCTAGTCTAACTCCTTCCTTTTTCTAGATGAAGAAACTGAGACCCAACAAAATCAAGAATAATTTACCAAAGGAGATGCAGATATATTTTTTAATTTGAGCCTGACAATAACTCTACAAGTTCAGTGCTAAAGGTTTTACAATATAATCTAATTCAACAAGCATTAAGTGCCTATTGTATATAAAGCACTCTGCTAGACATTACAAATGTAGAGACTAAAATGAAATAATTCATGACCTGAAGGAACTTGCACTCTGCTTAATGCAAAATTAATGCTCAATATAAGGATAATCATATATGGGTTGTCTCAAAGGCTTTAGTACAGTACAGTAGGATCTAAATCCATGTTTAAAGAGCATGGATCTCTTCCCTAGATTGAGTAGACTTGCTAGAAGATAATAACTTCTAGCACTGGGAGAAATGGTAAGTGCGCAAATGCATGAAGTTGGCCCCAAATGCTGAGGAAGGTCAGAGGACGAAGGTATCATCTCAGGATGAGCTCACCCTGAACTGCTTCAAAGAAGAGGTACTTGAAGGCCTTGAAGGTAGGCGTTGAAGGGTAGAACTCTGGTAAGTGAATACTTAAATGATTGAGACTATTAAATTGGGCCAAATTGAGATTTGAATGATTCACCTGCAATTTTGTTCAAGAAACTCCCCTATAATAGACGATTACTGAACTGTCAGAAATGATATGAAGAATACAAAGAAACATGAAAAGATTTATATGAACTGATGCAGAAAAAAGCCATCAGAACCAGGAAAAAGTGCTCACCAAAACAGAATATAACGTAATTATTAAATCAAACTTGGTCACTACAAAGAAATATGAGAAGGCACCTCCCTTACCTTCTACTTCTTTGCACAAATGGGGGGCTATGAGTGCAGAACATTGCAGTCTTCCAGAATCAGCTGATATATTGGTTAATATATTTGTTTGCTAAATATTTTTGTTTATTTGTTTTTATTTATTCTTTGTTTAAAATAGGAGATGTAAAACTTGACAATGCAGGTGAGATTTAAAATAAAAATATATTCACTAAAGGCTGAGATAAGAAACACTTCCCTTATAATTCCTATAAACACAGCCACTCTTCTTATGGTAGCAAAGAACTGAAAATTGAGGGGATGCCCATCAATTGGAGAATGGCCAAACAAGTATATGAGTGTGACGCAATACTGCTGTACTATAAGAAATAACATACAGGATACTTTCAGAAAGACCTGGAAAGACTTATATGAACTAATACAAAGTGAAGTGAGCAGAACCTGGAGAATACTGCCCACAGTAACAACAATATTGTATGATGATCAACCTTAGCTATCTCAGCAACAAAATGATCCAGGACAATTCTGAAGAACTTATGAAAAATGCTGTCCACTTCCAGTGAAAGAACTGATGAACTTGAAGACAGATCAAAGCATATAATTCTTTACTTTATTTATTCCCTCTTTTTTTTTTTTGGTTGGCATTTTCTTCAGAACATGACTAATAGGGAAACGTGCCTTGCATGACAGCGCATGCATAATTGATATCATCTCAGGGAGAAGAAAGAGGAAGGACGGAGAGAATTTGGAACTCAAAATAAAAAAAAATGTTAAAAATTGTTTTTACAAGTAATTGGGAAAAAATTTTAAAGACCTTGACTATGGAAGAAATCTGTGTCTGTATGTTTGATGTGCCTTCAAAGATCCAACCCTGACTGAGAGCTACTCCCTCCTCCTCGATAAAAATCGGTGTATTTAGTAGATATGCTGAATCAGTAGAAATATGTGTATTTCAATTGAACAATAACATCTGTAGAACTTTTATTTGCTTGGCCATATTCCAACCCTTCATAAAAGAGACTGAGATAACAGCCTCAGTGAAGGCTACTCAGACTTTGGACAGATGGGTTATATATGAGACATAATAAATCCCAAGGAATCGTTCCAATGGCCATGAACCATTACAAAGCAGAAGCTCAAATCAGAGATCCAGAAGTGGGCAGACAACAAGCTGCCTTGTCTCCCCACCAAGGAATCTCCACTCAGCTGTCCAACTGATCTTTCAGAAGTGATCCCATCGCCTCCCCTATTCAATAAGCACCAGTGGCTCCCTTTTACCTCCAGGATCAACTATTAAATCTTCTGGTGTTCCAAACCTTTCATAAACTTTCCCATCTTCTTGCATCTTACCCCCATCGCTCTCACCACATGTAATACAATGACACTCCTCAAACAAAACAGTCCATGTCCCCAAGTCCAGGCATTTTCTCTGACTGACACTCCCACCTGGAACGCTCTCTCTCCTCCTCTCCACCTCCTGACTTCTCTAGCTTCCCCTGAGTCCCATTTAAATTTCCACCTTCTTCAAGAAGCTATTCCCAGTCCTCCTTAATCTCAGTGACTTCCCTCTTTCAATTGTCTTTAATTTTCCCCATCCCTATCCTTGTTTGTAGTTATTTGCCTGTCATCTATCCCATTATTCTATGAAACCCAAGGACTGTTTTTTAACTTTCTTTTTTTTCCCCAATGCTTAACATACTGCCAGATGCATAGTAGGCACTTCATAATGCTAGGTTAACTGATAATGTCATCATAATGCTAGTTGAGTGACCGATAAGAAAGCCAACAGAGTGGAGAGGAAAGGGATTGAAAACCTCTCAATTAAAGTGTAAAAGTAGCATCGATTTAGAGTTAAAAGGGATATTAGAGCTCAATGAATCCGACCTCTTCATTTTGTTCAGAAGGAAACCATATCCCAGAGAGTATTGGACTAGGGTCACAGAGTTATAAAGTCTCTTTATTTTACTTTGAACTCAGGTCTTCCTGATTCCATAAGTTCTTATCCACCATCCCAAGCTCCCTCATTATAGACATTGGATGGTTAGATTGGAGAGTCTCTGTCCACTAACATTACACCCTTTTGTAAGAATGTGGTCTCCTCCATTGAGACTTAGAAGGGACTTTTTGGGACCATTTCATCTAACTCAATCATTTAACAGGTGAAGTGAAGCAGCTTGCAAGCCCAGGAGGCATTCCCAAATCTGGACCAGCAGACAGTGGATCTGTAGTGCGATGGCCCATGTTGAAAGGGCCAGAATGATATTGAAGTGAATAATGACAAATGGATATCACTAGAAATTGCCCTTGGAATGATCTCCAGCCAAGGCTTCTTTAAATTGGAGAGAGACAGAACATTTCGCCCATCGGATGCCTTCAGTGCCCTTTACAAGACTTGATTGTTACTAATTAACCCCAGGGAAGAGCCAGGTCTCTGGGAGATGGACTTCTCTGAAGGTCAGAGGGAAAGAGTGATCAGTCCCAATATCCACAGCTTTTCAGCTCAGTTATGGTAGAATGTGGGCCTGGATGGGAGCCGCATAAATGGGAACCAGATTCAAACAGAAGATCATAAATTAAGAAAACCAATAATCTGGGAAAGATCAGTAAAATTAACGAGGTTGCTGGGAGGCCAGCTGCTGAAAGGAAAGAGAAAGCTTGGGATCTCAGTGCATTTGCGATGACAGCTAATTAAGAAAAATGAAAGCCAGAAACATTGCTGGTGACTCATTTGGGCTGAGTCCCAGGGCATCCTTGGTCTCTTTTCTGAGTCTTAGGAGATAAAACTTTAAAGAAAATGACTTCTTGCCACTTCCTTGCTGTTTGGTATTCAGTGCAATACAGAACACTGCAGGGGAGAGAGTGCTGGTCTTTTAGGAAAACTTCAAAGACTCTACCTACATACACATGTAGCCCAGACTCCACAGCAAAATGGCCCCTGAAAACTATACATAGGATCAAGGTGCTCTTTCCATTAACATCAGTTCAAAAGCATAATTTAAAAGCCCCCATCTGGTGCATATTTCTAAGCAATCCAAATAGGAAGACATTAATTCAAATTAAAAGGTATTTAAACAAAACAGTAAAACAAATAGAATAAAAAGGGAAATTGTTAATCAGCCATATTGAAAACACTTTCCCATAGTTCTGAATGAGCCATTGGAAAGAGAGTGTGGAGTGACTGGCTACAATATAAATATGCCCAAGTCTAGGAACGATATCACAAACAACCAGTCCTATAAATGGCACTGAATGACATCAAGAAACCCAAGTCTTTAGAGATACCAGTCTCTGAAAGGAGTTGACCCTAAGATTCTGAGAGATATGTGCTTTGCTAAGAAGCATGACAAGAAGTCTTGAAGAAAATAATAGATATCCTCAAGACTATTAGCACCAAGGTTCTCCACTCTAAACATTTCAGGTCCAAGATCATGAAGCCCACAGGCCCTAAGCCAACACTAGCCCAACAACACTAAGACTTCTGCCAAATGTCCAGGCCCCCAAAATTTCTCACAAACCTTCTCAACCCCAAAATCACCAAGCCTTATGCAAAAACCATTGACCTCAAGGTTGCCAAGCTCATTGGACGACGGTTACTAAGCCTACTGTTGCCAAGGTCACCAGGTCTGATCCCAAAATTACCAAGTCTGACTTTAAGGTCACAAAACTCAAAGATTCTAAGGCTCCCAACTGTAGTGATTCCAAGGTTTCTAAGCCCAATGACCCAAGGCTGACAATTGACTTTAACCCAAAGTTGTTAGTGCTAAGATCCTGAGGTCTAAGGTTACTAGTCCCAAGCCTTCAAAAATAGATGCCCCAGGGGGGCAGCTAGGTGACACAGTGGATAGAGCACCAGCCCTGAGGACCCGAGTTCAAATCTGGTCCCAGACACTTACACTTCCTAGCTGTGTGACCCTGGGCAAGTCACTTAACCCCAGCCTCAGGGAAAAAAAAAAAAAAAAAAAAAAAAAAAAACAGATGCCCCAGAAGAAAGGGGTTTATTTAAGCCTTAAACTACATTTGTTGTTTCTCAGCTAGTGCATCATTCACTATTTTGTAGAAATAAAGGAAATGGTGAGTCACCAAAAGAGAAAAAAAGACTCATATCCCTGGGATTGCAGCTGAAACAATTTCTCTTGCCTCCAAAGCTAATTTTTTTTTTTGCTTCTCCTCTATTGAACTGCAAGTTGCGGCTATCATATTTTTTCCATCACTATCCTGTCATCTACTGACTCTATGTAATCACCATCTGCTGTTTTCTCCACTGAATTGTAGTTGTGAGCTTTCCCCCCACATGAAAGTGGTTATTGCTCTTTGGTGAAATAGCCTATAGTGGTACCCAGCCAGCATGGCAAGAATACTACTTCAGGTCATCTCTATCTTTTTTTACTGCACTTATTCCTCTTGGTGACAATTCTCCTGGGAATGTCCAGTATTTGAAATGGGGAAAATAAATTTCTCTGGCCTCTCATTATGTTCCTGGCAGCTAGCCCTAAGCCATGTATATTCGGATATTTTAGTTAGCAAAACTGGGTAAAAACAGATCAGGAAGGATGTTCCAGATCGCTTTTGTCTTGCTTCCTTGCAGCTATACCCAAACACATAAAGTTCGATCACCTAATCCATATAATTCAGTTCAATTTTCCTAAATGACGTTTTTTGTCTATATGATGCTAAGTGACTGATTTGACTAAGTAATATTTTGTCAAGAGGCATTCTCAGGTGAACCAGAGATTTTTACAGCCACACTTCAACTGACTCCATACTTGCCAAATGTTTGCAGCAACTTTGGTTCTCTACAGTATGGTCTTGTTCCACTCAGCCATTTTTGTTTGTTTTTTGTTGTTGTTGTTGTTTTGCGTTATTTTGGGGGGGGACAGGGGTTGTTCATTTTTGTCTTTTTTTTTTTTTTTTTTTTGCTAAGGCAATTGGAGTTAAGTGACTTGCCCAGGGTCACACAGTTAGGAAGTATTAAGTGTCTGAGATCGGATTTGAACTTGGGTCCTCCTGACTTTCAGGTTTGATGCTTTCTTCACTGCACCATCTAGCTACCCCCACTCAGCCCTTTCTAATTCTGAAATCTCAATCAAATCAGCTCTGACATTGTTCCTGGAAAGAATATTAATTCACTCCCCAAAGGACATATTCACCTTCCTCAACAACTCTCTCTTCAAGTGTCCCTCTCTAGATACCACTATCTTCTCCTATTACAGGAGATCTTAATCTGAGGTTCGAGAATTTGTTTGAGGTTTTTGTCTCTTGATAACTGGATTTCAATGTAATTGGTTTCCTTTGTTACTTTTATTCAGCATTTCAGTTATGAATGACACTTCATGACCCCATTTGGGATTTTCTCAGCAAAGATACTGGCGTGTCTTACCACTTCCTTTTCATTTGTAATCCTATATGTTTTATTTTATGAATTAAAAAAATGTTAAGGGGTCCTTGGGCCTCCTCATAGACCCCAAACGGTCAATGGCACCAAAAAATAATTAAGAACCCCTGTCCTTTTAGAATATAGGCTTCTTGAGGTCAGAGCCTATTTCAATGTTTGTATTTGTATCCCCAGAACAGTGTAGAGCATATAGAAAGTGCTTAATAAATGCTTATTCATATATTCACTCATTTTGAACCCAAAACAACCATTAGATTATATTAATTTATCATAATGCATAAATATGCAGAATCATCTCTTTGAAAAAAAGAAGAACCATCTAGCACAAAAATATGCCTTTTAAAATGACTTTCTGAGCAATTGAGAGGCACTGAGTCAATAACACTATTTCATACTTGTCCCCTCTTCTATTCAGTGGCATAGATTTTTAGCAAACTTAACTAGGAGGGGGAGAAGCTGATAATCAAAGACCCAAGACAGCTATCTATCCAAAGATTCCCATCAGCACCAGGAGCAATGGAGTGTCATCATTCAAACTACACTGCCTAAAGTCAGAGCCTAGAATAAGTGTTCAAACATGGAAAGAAAATTCTTGGAAAATCCCTTTTTTCAGTTGGCATAAGGTTTTTGACTTAGTCAACTAGATGCCCTATGTCCTACTAAGACCTGCCTCCTCGAAGGCATTTCACTGCCCTGAGTAAATCAGTCTGCAGAGATTTCATTTCTCACTTAATGACCCCAAGTCATCCAGGGAGGAAGAAGAATCAACCAGAACAGATATGATCTGTTTGCTTAGCCAAAAAGGCAATTTTAGCTCTTGGGATTCATATCTGTCTGTGGAACTTTGAATAGGTTATTGCTGCCTCTTCTAAAAACTGAAGGGACTACACTAGATTACTGCCCCCAAAAAATTCTTCGATTTCACTAAAATTTCTATTATCGTATGAAGTGCCTGTCGTAAAAAAAGACTAAAAAGCCCAAATTTGATGTAGTAAGTAATAAGAATAAAAGTAAAAATAGCTAATATTTATATAGCACTTACAATGTGCCAGTTACTATCCTAAGAACTTTACAAATATTATCTCATTTGATGCCCACAGCCACCTTGGGAAATAGGTGCTATTATTACTATCCCCATTTTACAGATGAGGACACTGAGGCAAATTGTGGTAAAGTGACTTTAAGGTTGGATTTGAAGTCGTGTCTTCCTGACTACAATCCTACTATCACTTCTAAGGATGGCTGTGTGACGTTGAATAAGTCACACTTTCTCAATGCTCAGGCAACTCTCTAAGACTGTAAGTTGCAAAAAACAATTGTTGGTCACTTCTTGTTAGATCGTTTTCTCACCAAAATTTTCCTATATCAATAAAATCACAAGTCCAATCCAAAACTGTATGTATGATGTGTGCCTCTAAGTATCCGCTACTTATAGAGACAATCGTCATTTATACACACTCAAGTGTATGTAAGATACAATCTTTATTATACTCTCCTGCTCAGTCTCTGTGTGGTAATGTCTCCTGTTACACTGTTATTAATACAAATTATAAAATACAGGTAGGGAAAGACGCCCTTAGGTGTACATCCACACAGGAGCGTATTTTGCTAGCAGCTGCCAAGGGGTGATGTGAGGGTTACGGTAAGTAAAACAAATCAATATAATTATACATTTTAAAGTGTTTGCCCAGATCAGTGAATCAATGCAGATGATCTGGAAGGCACCAGGTGGGCTACTCAGTCAGAGGCCTAGTGTTTTTCCAATAATAGACAACAGTTATAAAACCTACTCCCCTTCTTGTCTCTTCTTTCCAGCTCTAAAGTAAGGAAAGCAAACGACCAGCTTGGTTTTGATTTTCTGAATAGGGTACCAAGACTCTCTCTTCTAGGTTCTGCTTGATGCCTGGTCCATTTCCACTGCCCATAGGACTTCCAGCATGAGAATGATGGAGGAGATGATGGCAAAAATAGGGATACCCAGAGGGGATGTTAGGCCAGTAGGCAGGATAACCAATGGACTGTTTGAAGGGTGCCATGAAATCCTATTTTTTAAAAAGTCAGTAATGGCAGTGAGACGGTAGCTACTGAATCTGAATGCGGAATTGGGTTATATCGACCATCAAACTCAATTAATGGATTCGTTTTGCTGAACTTTTTTTTTATTTCTTTTTTTCATCTGTATTATAAGAAATGACTATCTGGATGGGAAGAGAGGATCTATTGGGATGATATAATGTAAGAACAATGGTATTGTTAAAAATTAAATAAAATTTCATGAAAAGTTTTGGCTCCTGATTTTGGAAATCCCATCATGATTATTAAGAGGCAGACTAGAAAATGAGTGAGGGTAGAGAGTGGGAAATACAAGATTCCAGTTCCAGTTTTTTGCATTAACTAGCTACATAATTTGGAGTATGTCCCTTGATCTCCCTATACCTCAGCTCCCTCATCTATTAAATAAAAGGTATTACTACAACCTTTCAGACTAGCTTTTCTCAGAAAAAGATAATGGGGAATGTTGGATAGGATGTGGGAAATTGGGACACTAAAATGTTGGTAGAGTTGTGAACTGCTCCTACCATTCTGAAGAGCAATATGGAACTATGCCCAAAAGGCTATCAATCTGTGCATGTGCTTTGATCCAGCAGTGTTTCTATCAGGCTTATATCCCAAAGAGATCTTAAAGGAGGGAAAAGGACCCACTTGTGCCAAAATGTTTGTGGCAGCCTCTTTGTAGTGGCAAGGAGCTGGAAACTGAGTGGATGTCCAACAGGTGAGGAATGGCTGAATAAGCTCTGATATATGAATGTTATGGAATATCATTATTCTCTAAGAAACGACCAGCAGGATGATTTCAGAAATATCTGGAGAGACTTACAGGAACTGATGATAAGTGAAGTGAGTAGAACTAAGAGAATATTGTACATGGCAACAAGAAGATTATACAATGATCAACTCTGATGGACGTAGCTCTTTTCAACAACGAGGTAATTCAAGCCTTTATTTCTTGTGATAGAGAGAACCATCTGCACCCAGAGAGAGGACTATGGGGTTTAAATGTGGATCACAACATAGTGTTTTCACTTTTTTGTTGTTACTTGCTAGCATTTTGAGGGATTTTTTGGTATTTTTTTTTCCTTTTTGATCTGATTTTTCTTGTGCAACATGATAATTGTGGAATTATATATAGAAGAATTGCATATGTTTAATATATATTGTATTGTTTGCCTTCTGGAGGAGGGGATGGGGGAAGGGAAGGAGAAAAACATTTGGACCACAAGGTTTTGCAAGGGTCAGTGTTGAAAACTACGCATATGTTTTAAAAATAAAAAACTTTAAAAATAAAAAAGAAGTGTTGGATTAGGTAATATCTTAAATTCCCTATTCATTATGGTTTTTAAGGCTTTTTCTATGATTCCTCTTTAAAAATCCAGATGCCTCCAGGGAAAGCAGTCTATTAAGTCCCTAATGCTTTAGTGCGAATTAATTTATCAGACTAAAGATAGGAAAGATGAGAGCAGAAAGCTTCTAGGCTGAGGCTAAGAGCCTTAAAAAGAAGGGAGGGCATGGAAAATTTGAGGGGAGGGAAATGAAAGCCTACAGATACCTTGGGCTGTCTTTTTG
This sequence comes from Sminthopsis crassicaudata, assembly GCF_048593235.1. Classification (NCBI taxonomy): domain Eukaryota; kingdom Metazoa; phylum Chordata; class Mammalia; order Dasyuromorphia; family Dasyuridae; genus Sminthopsis; species Sminthopsis crassicaudata. The sequence goes on from NC_133620.1 coordinate 462,375,633, forward strand.
TGATTTTTTAAAACTACTACCAGAGGATAATAGGGGATTATATTTGGAATTGAAGGGACAGTGGAAATCATCTTAGTCCAACCCCCTCATTTTACAGAAAAGGAAACTGAGGTCCAGGGAAGCTAAGTGAAATGCCCCAAAATCACACAGATTGGAAGTGTAGCAGAGTTGGAATTTGTACATGAGGAATGGGGGGGGGGTTGTCAGAGGGAAAAGGATTGAGCTGCTGTCACAAAATCTCCAGATAGGAAGGGACCTCAAAGACCATGCAATCCAACCTCTACTAATATACAAATTAGCTCTAGAATATCTGGTGTCTCCTCTGATATAATGCTTCCTATTCCTACCTAGTGAGTAGCAAGAGCAAATAGAATAGATGGAATTTGAACCCAGGATCTTTCACTCTCAATCTAATACTCTCAGCACTACCCAGTGTCTCCCAAGAATGATCTCAGGCAGTTGCCTACATGCAAAGTTGATCCTCAGAAAAAACAAAATAGTTTGGGTTGCTCTGATTTTTTTACATGAAATGTGTGGTCTCCATAATGAAGATTTTAAAGGCACCTTCACAAATAGGTTGAATATTTTTCTATCTGTTGGGGAGGCAATTATGAGCATGGACACTTTCTAATCATATAGGCAGCTAGTTACCACTAGTACACTCCACCTTGTTACCAAGCAGCTGATATTGAGGCTTTACTTTGCCTCCATGTTACCCAATCACCCCTTTATGACCAGCCTTCCACTGCCAGGCAAAATGATCAACTAGATTCACAACCTTCCCAATTTCCCCAACAGTTTCAAGGGACCTTCAATCAAGCTTGTACATTTCATTTCACACTTTCCATCTTGAATCTGTTGGACTGTCTTACTCAAAATTAGTATGACTCAGTTCTCTACCCATGATAGGAAAAACTGAAAGCAGATAAAAACTTACCTGGAAGATACAAGAATTGTTTGTATAAGAAGTCCTGAATTACAGAGGAGAGGTAGGATGGGAGTAGACTAAAAGGAATAAGATGGAGAAAGAAGGAAGAGGAAAGAAGATGAGGAAATTGAAAAAGAAGAATTGAAAGTGAGTGCAAGTAGCTGAAGTGTAGATCTCTCATAACCGTGAACTAAAGTAGATCAAGCCTATAGGCCTAAATTTTGGTTTCTTGAAAATCATATGGTAGGGAAGGGAAAGAAAGATTTATAACCAGTCAACATTCCAGTTCCTAATTAGGGAACACAACCTATATAGCCAATCAGAATGTAGATGAGGGTACTGGGGGTGTCTGGGGTTTTTTCTTGAGCTACTCTGTATAACAGTTGCAAGTGGGCATTGGGGGGGGGGGCTCTTTCCTGGCTCTGAACACATCCCTTTTGCTTGGAGTCTGGATGACCACCCAGCCCTCGTGAGGTTCTAATAAAGCTTTTGTTCTATACCTTGTGACGCCCCTGAGAGTTTAATTTTGGATAAAATTGTCCCACATGAAAGCCAGAAGGAATCGGTGTGATACCAAAATAGTGAGCCTTCAGCTGGAAGAAAGAAGCCAAGAAGACTGAGTTTAAAATCCACCTCTATGACCCTGAAAAAAATCTCTTAATTGGTCAGTGTTCTAAATAATTCTAGACAAGAAGATACAGACCTATACTCGTGGAAGGTGTGTCCTTAACTGAGAATTGTTGCCTTTCTCTCTGAAATCATAAGTCTAAGCCCTCTCCAAAAAGATGGTGTTCAAGTTGGGTTGTTAAATACAGGCTATGTGACCATGAGGCAACAATGAAAATTCCCTTTGCAAATTTTACACACAGAATCTCATTTTATCCTCATTAAAAAAAACTTGCCAGATGAGTATAAAAGTATCCTGATCCCCACTTTTACAGATGAAAAAATTGAGACTTGAAACAATAAAAGAACTAAGGATTTGAACTCAGATCTTCCCTAACTCCCAATCCCACATTTTCCTAAGCCTGTGAGGACTGGAAGATATAACATGATCACTCTCTTCCTAGAATTCAACTTTTTTCAGAGTCCCACAAGTATAAACACAGTTCAGCTAATTATTTGGGACCTCCTGTCCTGGAAGTAACTAATTAGAAAGAAGTAAAAGCAATAGGGTAACTGACTTTGGATTGCCCATAATTACCAATTAAAGAAGAATAGCATCAGGGTGGCTAGCTGGTTAAGACCAAAAGAAAAAGTCATAATATGCCACCTCCATTCCCTAGTTGGTAGATCTATCAGATCACCTGGCAGATTGTACTGGTCCTGGAAGATAACTGGTCTTCACCAACTTGTCCAGCTTCCATTTCTGAGCTGAATTCTGAGCTAGCATTCTCAAGTGGAATGAAGGAGAGGGTAAAGTGGAATGGAATGGAATTGAATTGAATCCAATCAAGTCATATCTACAAGTGCTCCAAAAAGCCAAAGGTTTGTGACCCAGTTTTTATGAAAGAACCTCATGTCCTGGGATTATTATTTTTTAAAATAGGACAAGTATTTGAAACTTAGAATAATCTCAAATAGTGGAGCCCCTCTCTTCCCAAAAATTCTCTGGTACATGGGTAGAGGAGGGGGTGGGGGTGTTAGTAGAGCACAATGCCCAATGATTACCCAGGATGATATCCTTAAGACTGTTGGGAGGAACTTACCTGCCATATTTTTTTCCCAAAGTGGGAATGATAGTGACTCCATAGTTATGGTCTTCTGTTGCTCATGGAAGAGTCATGCATAACTTTACAAGGATAAGCGTCTCCATATAAAAAAAAATAGACTATAAAGACAGACTGGAGGGAATAGTCAGAACACTCTACTCACTTCAGTCAAGAAAAGTACAATAATTCCCCTTCAGGGAAAATAAATGTTTTTTTTTTTTTGTTTTGTTTTTTTTAGCAAGTCCTACCTTTTTTGTGGAAAGGAAAGGGGATTATAGCCCCCTTTCAATCTATTCACGTGGCACCTTTTCCAAAGCCAAAAGCTTTAAGTAAAGGGTAAAGAGATTTGAAAGTAGATGTTTTAATGGTACTGTGAGAAGTGTGGTTCCCAGCTAAAAGAAGAGACTTAATGGATTGTCTGGTCTTACACAGCTTCTGCATCCCCTAATCTTTCATCTCTCCTTCCAGATAGGAAAAGTATATTTCCCAGCAGCCTACATTGTAGTTGTGGCAGTACACAAAGAATGAAATAATCTCTACTCTCAACAACAGGAGAGGTAATATGTGTGCATTTAAGTGTATATAGAAAAAAAGCAAAAATAAAGGGCATGCAGTTAAATGCAGGGCAGTTAGGAGGGAATCCTGGCAAGAGCTAGAGGAGTCATTAATATGTATACACACAATTATATGTGTATATATATATATATATATATATATATATATATATATATATGTGTGTGTGTGTGTGTGTGTGTGTGTGTTTACATGGATAGATAGATACATAGCTATACATAGGTAGATGGAAATTATATATGCAGATAGACATCTATAGATTGATAGATCAATAAATTAATATATTTGTACAGAGAGAGATCTATCTATGCATAGATAGAGAATAGATAGATGAATACATAGATGAGATAGATGGATAGGTTAGATGGTTAGATGACAGACAGATGGGTGGATGGGTGGTGGATAAATGAGATCAATGATAGATAGATAGATAGATAGATAGATAGATAGATGAGATAGATGGATAGGATAAATGATTAGATGATAGGTAGATAGACCGATAGATAGACAGGTGGATGGGTGGGTGGGTGGATGGATGGATATATGAGATGATTGATAAATAGATAGATATAAAGAAAATAGAGAGAAAGACACATATACAAAGAGAAATGGATAAATGAATAGCTGAAATGGATAGATCAATAGAGTAATATACATATGAAGAGAGACATAAATATAGAAGAGATTATGTGGATATATATAAACATAAATAGAGAGCTAGATACATAGATGAGATAGATGATAGATAAATAGATAGACAGATAGATGAGTAGATGGGTGGGTGGGTGGATGGGTAGATGAGATAGATAAATCATAAATAGATATAAAGAAAATAGAGAGGAAGAAACATAGAGAGAGAGAAATTTATAGATGAATATTTGAGATAGATAGATAAATAAATTAATATATGTATTCACATAGGTGGAGATTATATATATATATATAAATAGATAGCAGGATACATAGATGAGATAGATGATAGATAGATAGATAGATAGATAGATAGATAGATAGATAGATAGATAGATGAAAAAACCTCAAGCATGGGGTTGGGTGACGCATATGTTTGTTGGAGCATTACTATTCCCTTGCTGCTGGACTTAAAAGAAGTCACTTGGGGCCTTAATCTATGTCTTTAAATGGGAGGATATTCAAACCTAGCCTTCCACAAACAACACAGGGATTTTCTGAAAGAAAAATCCATGCAAGAGGTAACATGGTTTAGTGGATAGAGAGCCATCCTTGAAGTCAAAACCACTAGGATTCTAGTCCCTCCTCTGACACAATCTGGTCATCTGACTTTAGACAAGCTCTTTCCTCTCTCATTGCCCCAGACAGTTCTCTCAAACTATCTGCCTACTTTGATGAGGTAGAAGGGAGAGCTTCCTTTAAGTAAAACTGAAAAGGACAGCAAAAGTTAAAGATATTGTTATTGTCTTGGAAGGAGAGGGGGAGAGAGAGAGAGAGAGAGAGAGAGAGAGAGAGAGAGAGAGAGAGAGAGAGAGAGAGAGAGAGAGAGAGAGAGAGAGAGACAAGAAACAGAGAAAAGAGCAAGAAGAGAGACAGAGAGAGATACACAGAAAGAGACAGAGAGAGAGAGAGAAACAGAGAGAGAGAGAGAGAGAGAGAGAGAGAGAGAGAGAAAGAGAGAGGCAAGAAACAGAGAAAAGAGCAAGAAGAGAGACAGAGAGAGATACACAGAAAGAGAAAGAGAGAGAGAGAGAGAGAGAGAGAGAGAGAGAGAGAGAGAGGCAAGAAACAGAGAAAAGAGCAAGAAGAGAGACAGAGAGATATACACAGAAAGAGACAGCGAGAGAGAGAGAGAGAGAGACAGAGAGGTTTCCCTGGATGGCTTCTAACATCTCTTCTGATTGTATATCTATGGTTCCATGACCTCCCTGGGGTCTCAGTTTCCTCATCTATAAAATGAGTGAGTTAGGCTAGATGGCCTCTGAAATTTTTTCTAGCTGTAGAGCTTAAAAAAGAGTGTCGTCAGAATCAATAGATCACCTTATCCATTACAGCTGCCATCACCTCCACTCACTGACTATCAGATAGATCAGTTATTTACAAGTAAGAAGATATAAACATCCAGTGGTAGTGAGCTTTGAGTCACAGATTCTTACTCTACCCTGTTAGGATGAGACACATGTGATATTGTGTCATGTTCGGTGGAAGTCTATTTATCCAGGAGCTCCTCCTAAAGCTAATCAAGAATTATCTTTCTCCCTATTTATGTGACTGTGGTTATGCTCCTGAATATGGTGCTACTAAGATCATTTCCAGAGGATATTGTACAGTCGGTATGAGTATCAGTTGAACAAGAGTTTTTTAGTAGAGAATCTGTCATTCCTTTTCTGTCTGCAAAGGATGAAGAATCCACTCTTGAGTGGCTAGATTAGGGCACTATAAAGAGGAGGTGCTCTATCCACTGTGCTGACTAGTTGCCAATTAGCTCCATTAAAGACCTCCTTTGTTTGCTCATCATGGCGTGATTGTAACCCTGTGTTTTCAAAGGCTAGACCAGCACAAGGCAAGTTTAATTGGTCCTTCCATGATGGACTGACTTCAAGGACCGTTTTACTGACTGACCTTGAAGCTATCTAGCAAAATGTCTTAAGAACCATAAGGCTGTTCAGTCATGTCTGAGCCTTTATAATCTCAAAGAAGAGGGACAGATATAGACAGAGAGACAAAGACAGATATGCTGCCATGGTTTGCCATTTTCTTCTCCATCTTACAGATGAGGAAACTGAGGAAAACAGGGTAACTTGCCCAGAGTCATATAGCTAGTAGTGTCTAAGGCCAGATTTAAATTCAAGAAATGAGTCTTCAAGCCCAGCACACTATTGACTTGTGCCATTATATATATGAAAGAATTTCAAAAGAGGTGAGGGCGGTTGAAATCACCAGGGAATGAATGTTTTAAGTCATAGTATCTCATAAAGGCAACTGCTGAAGATACACAGAGGAATTACCACACCTCTGAAACCATAAGTCTTGTGAAGTTTTAAATTATTAACCACCAAAACCACACTTTCCCTTAAGAGCTGTCTGGAGAGCAGGTTAAATCTATGTTCAGAAAGCTTTGTTCAAAGTTTTGCTCTACGGGTGAATCATGAATCAGTTTGGAAAATAGTTTCTGGAAGACTTGGATCCAAAACTACTGTAAACATGCTAGAAGCCTAGGTGTCTGGGGAGTCTTGGAGAGGAGAGATTTTTCTTTGGGTTGTCAGTTGCCTCAGTAACTCTCAGTTTCCTGGCTGGTAAAGAGATAGAGAACATCACTATGAGCCAACTGGAAAATGACCTTTTTTGATTGCAAAGAAATTGCAAAGAAACTAGTGACGTGAATTTTTTCTCCCCAGAGATTGTCATAAGGCTCTTTTCTTTCTCTTTCTGCTTTTTCCACCATTAAAGAGAGAAAAGATGAATGTTCGTAGAGTTATAAGCCTAGGACTTCCCCAGCCAATTAGTCCTACATCAGCCTGGCTCTGCTACTTCAACTTTCTAAGCCTTAGTCTTTTCACCTGTAAAAATATAGAAGGGGCAATTAGATGGTCCAAAAGATAGAGTGCTGGGTCTGAAATCAGGAGTACTTGAGTTCAAATCCAGCCTCAGACACAATGCTATTTGCCTCTGCTTCTTCATTTGTAAAATGAAATGGTAATATAAATTGTAAAATGAAAAGGAAATGGTAAACCACTTCAGTATCTGCCAAGAAAACCCCAAATGAAGTCACAAAGAGTCAAACACAACTAATCAACTAAACAACAGCAATAAATTATATAATAAATTATATAATAAATTATATAATAAATTATATAACAATTATATAATTATATAACAATATATATATACATACATAATAAAAAGGTGGGTATTAAATAAAAATGATCTCTGAGATCCCTTCCAGCTTGAGTGAGTTGTGACCCTCATTTTACAGATGGGGGAACTGAGGCTAAGAGAAGTGAAATGATTTGTCTAAACTCTGGTCTTCTAGTTCCAGAGTCTGAGTTCTTTTTCTTGAGCCCCAAAGCCAAAAGTGAAAGTATTAAATTACTTGGCTAGTAGGTTACTTGATAATAAGACTGAGTCTTTGATGAAAAGGACTTTTTCAGAGAGCTAGTATTAAATTCTGACTGCTATGATTTATCTCATAGTGCCCAGTTTGCGGTTTCAATGACCCTTCTTATGATGTGCTGATGTACATGTGGTTGCTTCTTAGAATTCTGCTACTCTTAGTGTCATCTCTGCTCTGAGAAATATGAGTTGCTAGTTAGCTAGAGAATACACAGAGGCACACACATAATCAGACAGAGCTAGAGTTATAATTGAAGCCCTTTCCTCCGTATCAGCAGCCTTGTATCCCAGAAGTTTGTTTCCCCTTCTAAGAAATCTGAGTTAACATTATATGTCAAATCCCAAGGGGAAAAGTATTAAGTAACTCCACCAGAGGGCCTTAAATCCTCACTTGAGAGATCATGATGCTCCTCCTGGAGCTGCCCAAGCTATTTAATGGCAAAACTCCCAATGAACTCTTGCCTAGAGTAATTGAGAACTTTCCTCTATAGCTATGTCATTTTAATTGCTTCTTGGTTTTTTTTTTGTTTGTTTTCACTCAAAAACAAAACAAAACAAAACAAAACAAAACACAGTTTTCCCAATAGCTTCTTAGATAAGGGTCTACCAGGATCTAAAAAGCCCAGTGGTGCCTGGATCATAGATAAGGTTCCTTGTTAACCATCTTTAGCTTCAATCAATGTTTAAAGATTCCAAACAATGGCCCTCAAAGAAAACAGATAACATCTTGATCTCCACCAATCATCATCCCAGAAGCCCTAAAAGGAAGAGGCTCCTCTAATAAACATCAGAAATGGGAAGTTTCCTGCACAAAAATGGAAGGCTAAACTTGAGGGAGCATCTATGGCATATCACCCTCTGTAAGGGCGGAGAGGTCCTACAGCACCCCCTTCCCATCTTCAGACTTCCTGAGGCCTGATTTAACTTTAATAAATCCCTTTGGGAACATTGCCCATGAGTTTTCTGCTTTTTTTCTTCCTTAAAGTGGAGAATAAGTCAACACATAATTAATCATTTGAAGAGAATTTGTAACCAACTAATAACTATTATTTGCATCATTCTTTAAAATTTGCAAAGCACTTTATAAATGCTGTATCATTTAATCCTCACAACTTTGGGAGGATGGGTATTATTATTATTATCCCCTTTTTACAGATGAAGAAACTGAGGTAGACAGAGCTTACCTGACTTGCCTAGAGTGATATGGTTAGTTAGGTCTTCCTAAATCCAGATCTAGAACTCTATCCACTAAGCCCCTTAACTGTAAAATGTAGGCATTGAAATGGGTAAGAAAAACTAATTAAATTTCCTTATAATTTTAAAAGCTCTTGAATTCATACAGAGAGATCATTCAAATTTGAGCCAATGAATGATGCTCAGTTTATGCTCTACCACTCTATACAGTGAGGTTCTGAGATCTTCCTGTTTGCCCAGTCTATATATCGCCATCATCAGCTCACCCCAATAGGGTTCCAAAGTGAGCAAAATTATGAAATTATAAAAATGTTAGGTCAAGGTGTAGCATATGGAGGGGGAAGTACTCTAAAAACCAGCTGGAAAAAGCTTTGCTCCATTCTTTGAATCTATCCTGACCTCTTGTCTGTTCCCAGGTACACTTGCTTCTGCTATATCACAGCTCCTATTTCCTATGAATCTTGTTCATGCAGTACCCATGTCACATTTTTGCTTGTTGCCCACAATATCCCAGCTACACCACATAATACTCAAATTCCCTTGATATATTTTGTTTCAAACCTTTCCATCTGTCTTTACCTCTTTAGAGAGACTATCACAAATTCATTTCCCCCCTAATCTCTCATTGCATTTAATTCTGCATTAGGCACTCTAATCTCTTGCCTATATTATCCATTCCAAATTTCTTCTTTGATGGATTTAATTTCTCTTTTGAACCATTCCAAAATTTCTGGTTGCTCTATGTTCTCTAGAGTGTCTATGAGATTCTGTCTTTCATTCATTGATTCACTTTCCTTCATATATTATTTATAATTTTATATTCTCTTTGAGGTTTAACTTATTCTTCCTTCTGGTTTTAGGATCCTTTATATTGATTTATATACTTTTGTTCTGGGTTTTTATTAAAGCTTTTTTTCTTGAAATCTTTGGTTTTTCAAGTTGTTTTTATATCCATACATTTTGGGCTTTCCCCTTTATAAGTGGATAACTCGGGGATGGGCTACAAGAATTCTCTTGTCTTCTTGTGTTGAGAGATATAAGGCTCACCGACCTGGATCCCTACCCTAAATACCAAGTGGCTAGAAAGGACCAACAATAACTAAGTTTCAGGCCCATTTCCTTCAGGCCTGGTATAGCCAATCCATTTTAGTAACCTAGTTTCTTCTCCTGCTCTCTTTTCCTACTTGGATCTGGGCAGAATCAGCATAAGTCATTTTTTATGGGATGAGTAGCAAGCAGACATTCATGCAAAGTCATTGCATTAGCAGAGAAGTCCCTAATCTAGGGTCAGATGCTGAAAAATCCCATGATTTTGCTCTTCTTCCTTTCCCTGGTATATGAGGATTGGTAGCAGTGGGGTCCTAGGTAAGCATTATAAGTGTTAGAATTCTCCAATCTAGGGGCAGCTAGGTGGTGCAGTGGATAGATCCCCAGCCCTGAAGTCAGGAGGACCTGAGTTCAAATTTGAACTCAGACTCTTAACACTTCCTAGCTGTGTGATCTTGGGCAAGTCACTTAACCCCAATTGCCTTAGCAAAAAAAAAAAATTCCAATCTTATTCAGATAGGCTAGAAATAAAATCTAGAAATAGATCTAATCTTTCCAATTCAACAAATATTTACCTATTATAAGGCTTTGTGATAGACATTGGGGATAATAAAGACACAATGATAATAACAGACCTCCTTGAAGAGCTTCCATTCTACTACAACTGGTTTCTGTGTTCTACTCAGAAATAATCTTTAATAATCCATAAACATAAATTCCTTCATAAAAATAGAGGGTAGCTAAGACCAAGGAATTGTAATAGACAGGATGCTGAGAACTTCACTTTTTTTTTTTTTAATGAGATGCTAAAATCTTTCTATTACAGAGGAAAAGGACTGGGAGAAGTAGAGGATGATGGGATATAATTAAATCTTTCCCTGAAGGTTACAAAGCAGGGTTTGGCAAGCCAGGCAGAATCTCCTTTGTGGCAACAAGTCCCATATGTCACCAAGGAAGAGATAGACATGAATCACTGTTGGCTCCATGTCTTGGTCCAGGTGCCTGCTAGAATTCTGGGAATTCTCTGCCAATACCATCCAGGACTTGACTTGTTGTCATTAAAATATATAAAATCTTCATGAATATTGTGGGGAAGGGAATTTATATGGCAGCATTAAATGTCTCTAACTGCTGATTCTTCAGTAGTTAATGTGCAGTCATTTTCTGTTCTCTAACCAACTGAGTTCTCAAAAGGCTAATAGCCTCATATTTTTGTGGTTGCCAGATATGATAAGGAGAGACCAGCTGGGCCTTTGAACATTAGGCAAGGGAATTAAAGTGAGAAAGGGACTCAGAAATTATCTAATCTAATATCCCTGCCTCTACCCACATCCAGTAGAATCTAAGCTCTTTGAGAGCAGAGATTGCATCTGGTTTTTGTCTGATACCCATCATCCTGCCAGAATGTAGAAGACATTTAATAAATTGCTGTTGACTGATTGCTAAGGAAGCCAAGAACAGGAAAAAGGAAGTAATTTAATTAGCTGCCATTAATATAGCACATTAAGGCTTTCAACACACTCTACTTACATTTTTTCATTTGAGCCTCTCAGTGACCCTGTGAGAACTTAACACCTAACAGATGAAGAAACTGAGACTCATTAAGTTTAGATGAATTTTCAAGGATCCCATTAGTAAATGCTGGAAGCAGAATTTGAACCATGTTCTTCTAACTTCAAATCAGCATCTCATGTCTTCTACAATGCCGTACTTACTGCTTCCCTATGGCTTGTACAGTCTTATGTTCTTCATCAATCAACAAACACTTTGGACATTGCTTCCTTTGTTTCCCATAAAACCATTCTTTATATATAAAGAAATAAAAGTCAAGATCCCTTCATTCAAAGGGCTGGAAGTCCAGGACACAAGACACTCCCATATGAAATAACTAAAAAACAAAGCTAGATGGTGTAGTGTGCTTCCTAGAGCCCCCAAGTTGGGGAGATTAAAATATCCTGCTTTCTAGAGCCCCCAAGTTGGAGAGATTAAAATATCCTGCTTTCTAGAGCCCCCAAGTTGGGGAGATTAAAATATGTTAGGATTACTAGGTGAGAACTCAGGTTGTCTGGATAGTGACAAGGTGAGAATTCAGGTTGGACAATTACAAGGTGAGAACTCAGATTGACTTGATAGAAGGAGCAAGCTCATTGGCTGAAGTGGTTCTTCCCAGAAGCCCTTGCATTATCCCACGCCCATTCTCTGGGAGGATAAAAGAGAAGACACCCAGAGATAGAAGAAGACTCTGAATTGCATCAGGCTTGACGGGGCTCTCTGCAGGAAGGGAAGTCACTTCTCTGGACAAGAGTTAACAGCAACTGCCTGGAGACAACGGTTCGTTACAGGAAGAAGAATCTGTCGGAGAGATTTGAGTAGAAGACACAGCAGATCTCTTCCCAGAGAGTGATCTGGCAGCTTCTAGAGCCGACAGCTCGCTACAAAAATATCCTGCTTTCTAGAGCCCCCAAGTTGGGGTGCCAAATATACTATCCGGACTAGCTCTCTGGAGGACCTTGGGACCAGCCCGAGTCCTTGGTCTCAGTGAAGGAATGATGAAGGCAGGAAACTCAGGAGGCTGGTCAAAGATGGAGTCCCTCTATTTCAAGTCCTCTCAGTTTTTAAATACTTAGTACAATTACATCACTACAACACACTGAGCATGTGCCAACTGTAGAACCATTGCATCACCATGCTAAGTACTAAGTATATGTCAACTAGAGAACCATCATCTCATCAATCACACTGAGTAAGTGCTTAACTATAAGCAACCTGCTATCCTTGTTTCAAGTATACCTTTCCCAGAGTTCTCCCATTATCTGCAGTCTTCTACGAGATGTTTTTAAATGGTGCTTAGTTAACCAGTCTAGAGATACAGGAAGGGAGTTTATTAAGTACCTACTATGTCCCAAACACTGAGCAAAATATTTTTACAAATATTTCATTTGGTTCTGAAAGTAATTCCCATTTATTGTTGAAGAAACTGAGGCAAGCAGAAGGTGACTTGCCCAGGGTCACACAGGAAGTGTCTGTTCCCAGATCTGAATCATATCTTCCGGATTCCAGGCCCAGTGCTTTGGTCACTGTACTATCTACCTAAATCACAGTGGACAGTGCTGTCTGATTCAGATAACCTATAACCTGGATGACCAATAAAGAAGCATGAGTCCCAGGGAAGACAATTCAAGGTCTCACAAATATTAAATAGGAGACATTTGTGATTTGACCAGGAGATTTGAACACTTTTAAACATGAGCTCCTTTATGGTAGGTGCTGTGTTTTAGTCTTACTTTGTATCTCCAGTTCTTAGAACAGTGATCTGGAACATCTTAGATGCTTGCTAAAGGCCCGTTGACTGCATTACTATAAAGCTAAATACCAAGTTCTTGTCTTCCCAGAGCCAAAGAAAGCTACTATTTTCCTTATTAATAGTCTTGTATCCTTTAAGTCTAAATCCAGTAGTCTTTCTACTCTACCACTTTCCCCAGAAGGAAACCCATCTACTTGCACCCAATTTAGAGGAATCCAGAAAATAGGTCAGCTTCATCCAACTAGGCATCCAAATAGACATTCAAATAGAGCAGGGGTTCTCAAACTATAGCCTGCAGGCCAGATGCGGCCCACTGAGGACGTTTATGCGGCCTGCCGGGTTATGGCAAATGGGCTGAGGGGGAGAGACAGAGTGTGAGCTTTTGTTTTTACTCTAGTCCGGCTCTCCAACAGTCTGAGGGACAGTGAACTGGCCCCCTATTTAAAAAGTTTGAGGACCACTGAAATAGATGGATGGATGGATGAAAAATCATTTATTAAACACATACTCTGGGTTAACTAGGTGGTATCATGGTGCAAGCCTGGAATTAGGAAAACTCATCTTCCTGAGTTCAAATTTGTCTTCAGACATTTACTAGCTGTGTGACCCTGGACCAGTCACTTAACCTTGTTTTACCTCAGTTTCCTCATCTGTAAAATGAGATGGCAAAGGAAATTGCAATCATTCCAGTATTTCTGCCAAGAAAACCCAAATGGGGTCACAAATAGTTGGACACAACTACAACAGACTATGAATAAGGAAAATCGTAGCTTTCTTTGGCTCTGGACAGATTTAACACTTGGTGTCTAACTTTACAGTAATGAGATTTTCTAAACTTATCTAGGGAAATCCTAGGATGCCAGCTGGATCTGCACCCAAAGTTTTCTTGGTGGACTGGATAGAACTAAGGTTTTCCTGGGATAATCTTGAAGAACACAGGCTCCCCTCCTCATTGCTCTAGTAAATCTAGGGAGGACTTCAGAAGAAGAATAGGGTTTTTTATCCTAACCAGTAATTCATTGATAGAATAAATTCATGTTGAGAAAACTCCTTCTGCCAATACAGGTCAACATCTTTTCTGCAACTTATAGTCTGAGAGAGTTGTCAAGAGAAGCCAAGGGAATTATCTAGGGTCACAAAGCTCATAAGTGTCAGAAGTGGGATTTAAATCCAGGTCCTCCTGGCACTGAAATCAGTCTTCTATCCCCATGCTATCATAACATGATATTTATGCAGTCCATTAAGGTTTGCAAAGATCTCTACAAATATTCTCTCGTTTCATCCTTTCTTGTTATTATTGAGTCATTTCAGTTGTGTCTGACTCTCTGTGACCCCAGTCAGGTTTTATTGGTTTGTCATTTCCTCCTCCAGCTCATGTTACAGATGAGAAAACTGAGGCAAATAGGAATAAGTGACTTGCCCAGGGTCACTCTGCAAATAAGTGAATTCAAGAAGAGCCTTTCTAACTCCAGACCTGACTCTCTAACCCACTGCATGACCTAGCTTCTTTCGAGTAGCTTTTTAAGGCTGTTGCTATTATGGTCATTCTACAGTTAAGGAAACTGAGGCTCAGAAAGATGAAATGACATCTATAATCACACAGTCAAAGGCAGGTCCTCTTGATTCCAAAGCCAGGTCTCTAGCCACTGTACCAGATTCAGTCTAATCAGTAATCACAAAAAAAAATGACTACATGAAGGACAGGGACATTAAGACTCTACTGTTAGGGAATGCCTTTGGCTTTTCCCTCCCTCTCCTCAGGCCCCTTCCCCATGTCTCTGGTACCTTCTTCAATCTTTTCTGAACCTCACTGCAATTTCTATAGTTTGACTCTAGTCACTGAAGGGTGAAGGTATGACAGAAGACAGAAAAGCAAAGAGAAAATGGCCTTATTTTCCCAAGCCCAAAAAACCTTTGTGAAAAGTACCAACTAAATGGAGGGCATCCTAGTCAAATATTGGGTCAGAGAAAGGAGAGTGGAATCTTGATTGATTTAGGAGGGATGCTGGGACAGTTGGCTGAAACAGGACGGAGGGATGCTGGGACAGTTGGCTGAAACAGGACGGAGGTCATCACAGTTGCCTAAGGGGACCTTTTGTTTGCAGGTTGGCTGTGGGACTTGACTGAGAGAAGAGCTGGAATTGGGTCAACTCCTCCTGAGACAGGTCGGCCCTGGTTATCTCATCCTAAAAGCTATAAAGAAAGAAAGGTGACTCCCGAAAGTCCATGGCAATGACAGCAGCAAGGAGAAATCAAGGAATTGGGGGAAGAGCGCCAAACAGAGACTGAATCGTGGAAGAAGACACAGCACCAGTCATGGTGGTCTCAGGCACAGGGATGTGAGACTGGCTCATCTGATGAGAAAGAAAGACCAACAACTAGCAGAGAGGATGATAATAAATGTCATTCAGAATTGGACAAGATCCCCCATTATTTTACCTCTTGTGCATGGGGACTGAGGGCATGTGGAACAATCTTCAAGATCCCCAAGTGTGCAAGCTTCGAGAGACTGTGGAAAATGGTGATATAGTTCATATAGCGCTCAATCTGAATTTAGCAGGACCCGAGTTCAAATCCTGTTTAGGACAATCCTACTTATGTGACCAAGTCATTTAATTTTTGTCTGCCTCAATTTCCTCAATTCTAAAATGGGGGCATAAAGAGCAGCACCTGCTTCCCAGAGTTGTCGTTAGAATAAAATGAGATATATTGGTAAAGTATTTTGCCAAATTTGAGTGATGATTGATGGTGATGTTAGGCAAAAGGGAGAGGGCAACTGGATAGAGAACCATGTCAAAAGAAGATAGCAAGAGAGTGCCTTGGGATGACATGTGATGGGGATAGGGTGATCAGCAGCAGACTGATGGAACTTATGGGAATGAGGTCAGGCAAGAAGCCAAACACCAACCGGATCCACAAAAAACTGTCGGTGGCTGGGGAGAGCTGCCTAATGGAGGATTGAGTTGGCCTTGGGATTTCACTAAGTAGTGCCATGATTCTTCAGAGACCATGAGCTCACTTGGTGGAGAGTGAAACAGAAGTTCCCAGACGGTGCTCCCTATAAATTTTACTAAAGGCTCAGATATAAGTCCTTTCTATATTCAGTCTCATCTTAAACCTGTTTGGGGTCTAATGTTTTTATTAGCCTGAGTTCTTGGAGAGAACTAGGGGAGTTTGAGGGGAAAATAAGACAAGTCGGGTTATAATAATCCTAAAGACAATCCTGAATGGGAACTTGGACCAGAGAATTTATTATCGAGAGTCCCTTAAGACTGAAGTCCTATAATGTTAGAAATGATGAATACTAAGAATCATGGAAAGAGTTATATTATCTAATTAACAGTGAAACAAGCAGAGCAAAGAAAACAACATGCATAATTACTGTAACCATGTAAAGAGGGGGGGAAATAAAAAATTAATGCTACCACCTCCTGGAAGAGAGGTGATAAACTCAAAATGCAGCTGGAAAATATAAGAATGTGTTTTGTTTGACTATGTATATTTTTTACAAAAGTTTCTATTTCACCAAGGAAGTGGGGAAAGAAAGGAAAGAAAATAAATGGCTATTTATTGAAAGGGGGTAGCCAGGTGGCTCAGGGGGTAGAGTTCTGGGCATGGAGTTAAGTAGATTCGTCTTCTTAAGTTCAAATCTGGCCTCAGTTATTTACTAGCTTTATGACCCTAGAAAAGTCACTTAACTCTGCATGCCTCAATTTCCTCATCTGTAAAATGAGATGTCAAAGGAAATAGCAAACCACTTGAATTTCTTTGCCAATAAAACCCCAAATGGAGTCACAAAGAGTCAAATGTGACTGAAAATGATTCAATAACAAGAAATTTTAAAAAATAATAAATTAGAATTGGAAGACGCCTTAATCAAATGATCTTATTTCCCTAAGAAACTTAGGGCAGGGAAATAACTTGCCCAAACATCAAGAGCTTATTAGTGGAAAAGCTGAAAATATAATTGGATATCCTAAGTTCTGATACATACTGGTTTATGCAGTACATAATAAAGTGGTCACTGAGAGTTCCAGAAGAGGAAGAGTGACCACTTTTGGCCACAGGGAAGTAAGAGTCTGTTCAGGAGACCAAAAAAAGACCCTGAGAAAATTAGGTTATATAAGAAAGGCTAATGCACATAATATTTCAATGCATGTGCTATCTTGTTTTTCACATTATTGAATCCAAGATAAAAGCCTCCTTAAGGTACTAGAGATTTACGAAACCTAAGAGACTTTAGACACCAACCTTCTTATTTACAGGGAAGGAAACTGAGGCTAAGAGAAGAAAAATAACCTTTCCAAGATCAATTAGGAGTACAATGAGAGTTAGAACCCAGATCTCTTGACTTCCAATCCAGAGCACAGTCCACACTTACGGTGGGATGAGTTTGCAGTGTTACAAATTCAATCTTTGGCCACCCAGCCCTTAAGCTTGAACTGAGCTAGGAGGGTTAAGCCTTGGGATGACAAAGACCTTAGAAGTTTTACACAGCGACAACAACAAAAAATTGAGAAACACACAGGAGGAAAATATATTCCATTTATCTGTGAGAAGATTACAAATGTCTCCCCAAGGGGAAGGCTCATTTAGGTGTTAATAGCAGAATCCATAGAAAAGTTACCAGAACAGAGCAAATTCCTAAGCGACCACTTTGTTCTTTCTTGATGAGTTAGGGCCCTCCTAGGAGGGCTGTCTTCCCATCAATCCTCTGCTTCCAGGGAGCAGCGGGGCTGACTTTGACAAAAGAGGACAAAGTACTTTCAACACAGTGTTCTGCAGCCCAGGTTTATTGCCATATTATGCAGAAGGAGAAAAAAAAAGGAAATGGCCAAGAGATGCAGTGTGGAATAAAGAACACTGGCTCTCGGTCCAAGACTCAGGATTACAATCCCATCTCTATGACTGAATAGATGTATCCCTTTGGCCTAGTTGGTTCCCTTCTCTGAGCCTCAGTTTCCTTATTTGTCAAATTAATTAAAGACTAACATGGGACTTGTCATGAAAAATTTCTTCCTTTCAGTATCTTAGCTCGACCTTATAATTTCTCTCTAGAGTCCTCTAGAGTCTTCAGTCACAATTACTACCATTGTTACTTTGAAAAAAGTCATTTAACTTCCCTGGGCCTCAGTTTTCTCACCTGTAAATTGAGAGGATCGAATTTCTTTTTTTTTTTTTTAATTTTTGCTCAGGCAATTGGAATTAAGTGACTTGCCCAGAGTCACACAGCTGGGAAGTGTTAAGTGTCTGAAAGCAGATTTAAACTCAGGTCCTCCTGACTTCAGGGCTGGTGCTTTATCCACTGTGCCATCTAGCTGCCCCGTATTGCATTTCTTTTGATCTAAAAGACTAATAGAATCTTCCTATAGTTGTTATCTAGGATTTGGAAGAATCGAACCAACATGGCACAGGGAGGAGAATTTGGATTTGAATTCAGGAATATTGGACATCAAACCTGCCTTAAGCACTTACTAGTTGGGTGATCCAATTAGTAAAGGGAAAAAATAGAAAAGAATTCTTTCTTTCTCTTTATAATCCTCAGATACTCCAGGAGATCTCTGATCTAGTGAATTAAATGATACAGATCACAGTCCCTCCCTGCTGAACCTTCCTCCATGACTTTTGTCCATCTTCTGCCATAAGTTAGACATGAAGGCTCTTCTCCCACCACTCCCATCACTATCGCCACCGCCGCCACCATCCCATGCTGAGCTCCGGACTTACTTTCCCATGACATTATGTTGTGCTAAGAACCACTTGGTTATACCACCTGAAATCCTACCATTAAAGACAAATTTGGGTGAGTAGGAAATCTTTTCCCTCTAAATGAGTCAATGCAACATTTCTCTGTCTGTTGTAACCACGTGGGAGGACTTGGAGGTTTCCAAAGAAAAGGTCAGAGCAGCCAATGATGCTAAGAGAATTGGATTTATTTGATTTTAACTTATATAAGGGAAGACAGAAGGATTAACTTGTGAGAACTGGGAATATGAAGGAGTACAATAGGAGAGGAGTTCAGGGCAAAATACACATCTATATAATAATCTTAATGACAATGTGTTTAAATGGCACTTTAATATTAGCAAAGCCCTTTATAAATATTTTCTCATTTGATTCTAACAACAACCCTGAGAAGTAGATACTCTTATTATCCCCATTTTACAGATGAGAAATTAGGCAAAGGTTAAGTATCTTACCCAAGATGATAGAGCTAGGGTCTGAGACAAGATTTGAACTCAACCTCATTTAATAAAGTAGAGCTTTGGGAAACATCTGCAGATTCTCATAGCAAGTTATGACATTTGCTATGCCTTAATTTTCTTATTTTGAAAATAAGCATTATGCCCTTCCTAATCCAATGCAAAGTGTGGTCTGAGGATCAAATGAGATGGCAAAAGTATAAATGCTTTCAGGGAAGTATTTTGGTAATAGCTAGAAATTTGCCCTCAAAGTAGGGAAGACCTGAATTCAAGCCCTTTCTCTTTCTGGGCAAAAACAAAAACAAAACAAAACTCTCTTTTCAGCACCTTAGACAGCTCTCAAGACTATAAATTACAGAAAAGATTCTGATCTTCCTGGATAGAAGCTCCTTATTGGTATATATCTTTACCAATAAAATCATATTTCCAGTTTTAAAAAAAAGACAAAGAGGAGGGGCTTCCATATACATATATATGTATACATTTATATGATATATATATACATAATTGTACTTATAATTATGAAAATATAGTTTCTTCTTGTTTAAATAAAAAACATCTGCCTGAAAGCCAAACTCGTGGAGTACCAGAACCTCCCCCTACCTTCCACAAGTTCCCATGCCCACAATGTCATTCATTAAAAGATCATTTGTTCATGGATCCAAAATGGGAAAGGCTTGCAGAGATCTCATAGTCTAGTTTTTATCAATTTTATCAATGAGGAAATTGGGAACTCGAAAGAGAGGTTAAATGATTTAACCGAGGTTACACAGCTATTCAATGTCTGGCATGAATTCAAATCCATATCTTCCTGACTTCAAATCCATTGTTCTAACTATTGCACTTACTCACTGCTTCAATGATGAGTAAATTGAAGCTTGAAAACAAATTGCAGCTATCTCTTTTTTTTAATAGTTGCTTTAGTTTAATGGGGAAAGGGAATAATTGGAGAAACTGATGACAGGCCAGTAGATTCATAGAACTGGTGTGAGGATGCTGTTGATGAAAGGAGGAGGCATTCCCCCCCCTTCCTATGATGGTACCCTAAGGCAAAGTTCCATTTGACCTCTACTAGTTATGAAGTATGGGAAGAGAAGTTGGAAAAAGTCTTTTTTCCAAAAATCTGGCATGAAAATGATCTTCTTACAAAGAGTACCACTCACTGCCCTGCCCCCACCAAAAAAAAATCTCTTTCAAGTCACTGCAGGGTGTTCACATTTCACATTTCATCCCATTGAACGTTGGTGGAATACTGAAAATAGATCTCGAGGTGTTAGGTTCTGCCGGGGTGCAGACAATCCCCATAGCCAGAGGCCTCTGTTTGCTTCTAGCCCACCCCCAGCCCCCACAGGGCCTCTCAGCACTTCTCCCTGTAGAGTTCCACCAGAACCCTGGCCCAAAGCCCAGGACATGGAGGTTCCCACCCAAAAACAGCAATCACTGGAAATTTCTGAGGATCAAAGGCCATTGCCCAAGCACAAAATTATCCTCTCTTAATGAACGAGCTAGCTGGCCAGCCAGAGCATCAACCCAGGGTTGCTTTTGGACTCTGGATTGCTTCCTAATGCACCATAAGACAGTCTCTGCTTCTAAGCCCAGATAATCTGCCGCTGCTTCCTCCAGAGCACTCTGATTGAAGTCCCAGTTATCTTAGGGTATTTCATCTGCTGTTGGAGCAGAGAGCAGACCTCGCTCTTCATGACTTTGCCATTTGCCCCTGATTTATCCAAGTGGAAAAATGTGTTAAAGGCTCCCATTGGCACAGAAACAGAAACAGCTGCTGGAGTTTGGGGGGCAGCTGGTTAGTGGTGTCCAATGGCAAGAAAGCCTGCAGTTAATCAGCTCTTACTTGGATCCCGTGTATCTCTCTGCTATCAATAATCATTCTATAAGAAGGTCTTGTGGAATGCTATTCCGGCTTCAAAGAGTCTTTTGGAAAGCACAAGATGGAATGATTTGGAATGATTACCATGCCTCTGGATCAGATTGAACTCACTGGGGAAAAAAACCATTGCTCTCCCTCATTGATTGCTGCTTTTCTGAAAACTAACAGCTGGGAGATTGTGCCCTTTACAATTTAGAGTGAGATTAAATCCTATCCTTTTATTACTCAGTGATGATTCTGTTATCTTAAGCGGTCTGAGAGGGAGAAGCTCATCTTCCCCGTTGTAGTCCTTGGGTTGATCAGCAGGAGGATGGACTTTTAGTAGACACTCAGACCATAATTCCATTCTCTAATTACTATACCACACCGCCTCAATGATGAGTAAAGAGCAATGGTCCCTTGAAGAACAGCTCTGTGGTGCCACGTACATGCTGGGATACTCTTTGTTGTTAAGTCATTTTTCAGTTGGGTTGGATTTGGGTTGACTCTCCATGACCCATTTGGGGTTTTCTTTGCAAAGACAATGGAATGGTTTACCATTTTCCCCTCCAGTTCATTTTACAGATGAGGAAACTGAGGCAAAGAGAGTCAAGTGACTTGCCTAAAGTCACACAGCTGGTAAGTATCTGAGGCAAGATTTGAACTCGGATCCTCCTGACTCCAGGTCTATGGCCTCATCCACTCACCAACAACCTACCCTGCTGAGAGACTTAACAGCCAACAGAATCAGCATTGACTGAGCTGCTAAACTCTGAAAGTATCCCATGTGCTTATAAGCAGTAATCAACATGAATGATAATAGAGTACCATGCTTCTTCAGTGGCGGCCAGGAGGAAGAGTTAATTGAGCACTGGGCCTGGAATCAGGAAGATGAGTTC
The DNA here is from genome assembly GCF_048593235.1 of Sminthopsis crassicaudata. Lineage (NCBI taxonomy): Eukaryota > Metazoa > Chordata > Mammalia > Dasyuromorphia > Dasyuridae > Sminthopsis > Sminthopsis crassicaudata. The sequence continues at coordinate 462,397,440 of NC_133620.1, forward strand.
AATCTGAACTCGGGCACTTATTAGCTGTGTAACTCTAGGCTTAACCTCTGACTGTCTCAAGTTCTTCGACTATAAAGTGGCAATACTATTAGCATCTGCCTTCCAGGGTCATTATGAGGAGCAAATGAGATAATATTTGTACAAAGTACCATTAATACGGTGCCTAGAACATAGTCTGCACTTAATAAGTGCTTGTTTCATTCTTCCTTCTTCAAGATGATTCTGCTAAAATTATTCCTCTTAAATGAGGTTTGGAATAGAAAGAGAGACTCCTGAACCTAGGAAGGGATTGTTGAGACCATTGAGTCCTTGTCACTCATTTTATAGAGGAAGAACCTGAGATCCAGAGAGGTTAAGTGACTAAAACTCGTAACCCAAGAATAGGCAGTTAGTAAATATATTATTTGACCTACTAGAAAAATTACAATTGAAAAGAGACTGAACAATAACTAGGGTCATATAAACACTATCAGAAGAGACATGAAAGCAGATCATCCAAGTCAGCTCCATACTCCTTGTGCTTCACCTCCTCCAATCCATGTCCATACCCAAGAACAATGACAGAATTCCATTGGAAGCAGCTTGGGGTAGGAAAGGATTCTGGGTTTGAAGTTAGGAAATAGCTAGATTTGAGTCCTATCCCTAAACTTAGCGACAAATCACATAGGGTTAGTCACTTCCCTTCTCTAGGGTGGACCAGATAGCCTCTGAGGTCTGAGCACTTAAGCTTACTAAGCCTCAGTTTACTTGCTATATGTAGCTCACTGGGTTGTTAGGAGATAATTTATGCTAAGGGCTTTGTAACTTTAAAGTGCTATTCAGATGTCAATGATCATTATTGTTAATTAAGTAAATTCAGAATAAAGCTAGAGAAAGCATGAAATAAAGGAAAATGTAGAACTTTGTGATCCTGTAATTCATTCTTTTGGAGCATGGAATAACTTACTGTTTTATCCCAAGGTTTCTTGCTCTGATAATGTTCTTCCCTTTATTTCCCCGCCTCTCCAACCCCCAATCCAGGGTTTTGAATTCAACAAGAAACTCAACAAAAACTTCCTAAGGTGCTGCTGCTGCTGCTGCTACATTTTGGGGATCCAAAGAAAAAACAAAATAGATACTTCCTGGCTTCAAGCAGTTACCATAAATGAAAGAATGAACAAATAAATATATAAAATATGTAAATAAATGAACAATGAATAAATAAAAAAAATTATTTAGCAACTACAATATCTGATTGGTGCTAACCTTATAAAACTAAGAGTAGGCCAGTTAGTCTGGGTTTTGTTAGTGGGAGAGCATAACATCGTCTATTAATGGTGGTCAGGGAAGAAAGTCTTGGTTCGGGTTTCACAGAGATGATAAATGGAGACACCATCAAGAAACCTCTAGGTCAGTGGTCCTCAAACTTTTTTTCCCTGAGGCTGGGGTTAAGTGACTTGCCCAGGGTCACACAGCTAGGAAGTGTTAAATGTCTGAAATTAGATTTGAACTCGGGTCCTCCTGAATTCAGGGCTGGTGCTCTATTCACTGCGCCCCTGTCTCCAATTCTTTGTGACTCCATTTGGTATTTTCTTTACAGAGATGCTACTAGATTGGTTTGCCATTTCCTTCTCTAGCTCATTTTACAGGTGAGGAAACTGAGGCACACAGGGTGAAGTGACTTTCCCAGAGTCACACAACTTCTGAGTATCTGAGACCAAACATGAACTCAGATAGTCCTGACTCTAGGCCCACCACTCTATACCACCCTAAGCAAATGGCCCCAAGAAAATCAATTAGCCTCGCTATATTCTGTAAGAGACAATCAGCAGTACAGTGTACAGAGTGTTGTACTTGGTGTCAGAAAGACCAGAAATCAATCTGGCTGGTCACTTAAGTCAGCTTCAGTTTCCCAGCTTTAAGCAGAAGCAGGAGGGCCACTGTAACGATCAAATGCAGTACTGTACAAAATGCCTTGTACAGTGTCTGGCCCATAGCAGACATGGCAAATGCTTATTCTCTCCTCTCTTTGTTTGCCCCATTCTGAGCTATTGTCTAAGTCTAAGTTGCCAAACAGGTGCCAATCTGCATTGGTACAAACCAACAATCAAAAAGACGGAGGAACGGAGACCCTGCACATTTCCCAACCAAGTTCACTGGAGTTCTGATAAGAGTTTGCTTATTCTGCCTTTATGTCCCAGTGTCGAATCTTAATTTATCTTCATTTTAATATCGTATCAAGTGAAGGACGCCCTTGGAAAGCACCAGCACATCTCTTAAACAGACAGAAATAATTTCCCTTGTCCCAGAGCAATGAAACCTTACAGAGCGAGCCTGGAGACCAAAAGGAAAATTTCTGGAGAGGTTAAATAAATCAGAGCAGGAAGTAGATAAGTGCTTTCATTATCCTATTGACCAAGATACTTCACAGTCATTAAGAAGGGGGACTACCTTGTCTCCCCTTTAGACAATTTGCCAAAAGATGACATATTTGCAGAATATGATTCAATCTAGCAGTCTAGGGGCATTTATTAAATGCTAAGGTACCATGATGAGCACTATGGGTACAAAGGAAAAAGTGAGGCAGGCCCTGACCTTACATTATACCACTCTATCCATATACAATAATGGTTTCTGTATTTATTATAGGAATCCTAATTCATACATGGATTTTGAGTCAGTAAGAGAGTATGTGATTAGAAAGATGCTACCATATCCCCAACCTCACAGGATTTATGATGAGGGGTCCAAATATTGTGTGGTTGCTCATATGATCTTATATTTATAGATAGAGAGGAACTGAGGGGCCCCCAAGCCCAAGCTCCTCATCTTAAAGATGAAGAAAGGAAAGACCCAAGAGATTAGTTGCTTTATCCAAGGTCATGTTGCTAATAATTGTCAGAAGAAAAGTTCCCACCCAGTTTTTTGACTCCTTCCAGATCCAATGTTCCGGAGAACGGTTAGAAACAACCAAGACTCCCACTTCTGTATTCCTTTAGGGAAAGACTACAGGAAATCAGCCACATCATAGATACACCCTTCCAGAGAACAAAGCAGTAACCCATGTAATCCCCTTGCCTGGGGTGTGGAGAAAAGGGGAAAAAAACAGTTTTCTTGGGAGACAAAAAAATTAGGTTTTTTGGGAGACAACAATAGACATCTCTCAGACTCTGGTGAGTCTTTCCGTCTCATCAGAGACAGGGAAAACCAAACTGAGATTTGAAACCTGAAAAATCCTTTTATAAATGTAACACAATAAATAGATGTCAAAGACAGGACTTAAATCTAAAAGGTCCTGACTCTGAGGCTGGATCTCTAACCATTATACTATACTTCCTTTTTCCCTCCAATATTACTTTTAAAAAATACATCCTTTTTATCATCCTATTTTTGTTAAGATTAACTTGTGTTACTAATCTAAGTTTCTTCTGAATTTTAAGATTCCAGCTACTATTTTTACAGGATTATGACATGTTCTCATTCTGATATTTTTATTACTTGCTCTTTTCTACAATCATTGGTGAGCACATGCATCTATCAGACCCTCAAACAAGTCTCCTGATCTTCCTCATTGGAATCATTTACTTTTGTATTAACAGAAAATTCATTCTTGAGTATTTCTCATCCCTCCTTGACAAGCTTTCCCTGTAGGATTTAATAGACTAGATCCTAAACCTACCCTCCTATCAACCTTTTGACATATGATTCCCCCAAAGCAAGGGTCCGTGTATCAGATAATCCCTAGATTTTTTTTTCCTCTATCATAAAATCCAGGATAGAGTGAGCACTTCCCCACCATGTTCCCCTCATTTCTACTGCAGCCAATAGTTCCTCTCTGTGGTGAGAATCACATCTTGTGTAATTTTCCTTTTTTTTCCCCCCTGAGGCAATTGGGGTTAAGTGACTTGCCCAGGGTCACACATCTAGGAAGTCTTAAGTGTCTGAGGCCAGATTTGAACTCAGGTCCTCTGGAGTTAGATCAACTAACTTGATCTACATACATAGACCAGTTCTTCCCTCACCTACCATTTTAAAGCTAAACTCTTTCTTTTATTCTTACCATCTTTGTTGGAGTCACTTTATATCTAGCCAGGTATCTGTCATCCCTACATTTTAAGACATGGTCTTATCTAGATCTCTAAACGCTATTCTTAGATGCTTCTCAACCTGGTGTTTACTTCCCAGATCAATTTTTCTCTTCTAAAACACTAGCCTGCCATGGGCAACAATGAGGAGCGTATATAATCTGTCCTTGGATAGTGTTTCATTTCTTGAACAAGACTTCATACTCATTGCCAATACTTTTCAAGATCCTTCTTAGCGGTATCATTTGCACTTACATACATGAGGGCATCTTCAATTCTGGGGAATATGGCAGCAGAAAAAAGTGGAATAAATGAGAGCTGTTCATGAACAAGAGCAGAGGTTCTCGAGCTGGAGAGAATCATCATAGATCACTTAGTGGAGTCCTTTTGTTTTACAGTTGAGGAAACGAAAACCTGTCAGGGTTAAGTGACACATCCAGTGCTCCACAGGTAGTAGGTGGCAGGGCCAGGATGGGAACCCAAATCCCTTGACACCAAATGCAATATTTTTTTACTGAACCAAACTACCTCTCACTTTAAAGGCTAAAATCATCAAGTTTTGTTTTGTTTTTTTAAAGGCAGATTTTAACTAAATATAAAGAAATGCTTCTCAATTACTGGTGACTCAAGTGTCTCATTGGCAGTCTTGGAATCTTCGAATCTGTAAACTCTATGAAGAGAGACTGTCTCTTACTTGTCTTTGTACCTGTCCCTGACCTAACACAGTGTTCTATATACTGTAGGTACTTAATTAAGTACCTAAATACTAATTATTAAAATAATTAAGGGGTAGCTAGGTGGTGCAGTGTATAGAACACCAGCCCTGAGTTCAGGAGGACCCGAGTTCAAATCTGGTCTCAAACACTTAACATTTCCTAGCTGTGTGACCCTGGGCAAGTCACTTAACCCCAGCCTCAGAAAAAAGAAAAAAATAATAATAATTAAGCACTTATATATTTAAATTTATATACTTATATAAGTTTAATTTTTTAAAGCATTTACATATGTTATCTCATTTTATCCCTGCAACAAGTCTGTGAGGTAAGTACCATTATTATTCCCATTTTACAAATGAGAAAACTAAGGCAGAGGATAGAGTGGCAATTAGTAAATGTCTGAGGCAGTATTCAGATTTGGATCCTCCTGACTCTATATCCAGCATTCTACGCCCTCTACCAGAATACAGTTCATTTGTTACTGGAGGGGGTAAAAAAGGGGACATAATGTGATGTAAAATTCTTCACAAACTTTAAATCACAATAACAAAGTCAGCTGTTATTATTATTATCCCTGAAACTAGTGTAAAGAATGGCTCAGTCTCAGGCAATGTTGGCCGGTGGCCAACATTGGGGGGAAAACCAAGCTAAAAATCCTGTAAATGGCCCAAAACATCATGGTAATAAAATCACTGAGAAGGAAAAAAAATAAATCCTTGGAATGTGAAAATAGTTACCAATACTTAAAAAAAAAAAAATCTCCTCCTATGAGCTAGAGGGGAAAAGGTAGGGTGGGGGATTATAACCAGAACTTCATAAATCCCCAAGATAAGAGTTGCTCAATGAAAAAGTTAACAATTATCTGTCTCAATAGGCCTTTGCTCCTACTGGGGATGTGCCGCCTTTGTCAGGATAAAGCTCCTTGGTCTCATAGTCTAACAACCCAAGAAGCCAGAGCGGTCTGTACCATAGTCTCTGTCATTGCCAAAACTGTCTTTTAACCATTTTTCCCCTTGCTTCCCCATCACCATATCAGTGATTCTATGGCCTGACAATCCCACCATCTATGAGAAATGGGGAAATCCCAAAGTTTAATCTCTTCTAAAAAGAGCCCAATGATTGTTAAAACTCAGGTGTGAAAGAGGGGGAAATGACCCCTGAAGGCTATTTGCCATGAGAGCTCATAGTCTTGGTGAACACCAAATTAAAAATGTAGAATTGTAAACTTAGAGCTGGAAGGGACCTTAGAAGCTAGCTAGTAACACACTCACACACACACACACTCACAAATTCACACACTCACACACACACACACTCACAAATTCACACACACACACATTCATTCACATACACACACATATGCACACACACACATACAAACACATACATACTCATACACTTGCATACACACACACACACTCACAAATTCACACACACACACATATTCATTCACATACACACACATATGCACACACACACATACAAACACATACATACTCATACACTTGCATACACACACTTGCACACTCACACACACACACACCGATTTACAAAAGAAGGCAGTGGAACTCAGAGAGAGAATTAAAATAGATGGGCTCTGAGGTCCCTTTTCACTCTAGACCTATGGCTTCGACTCGTCCAGGCTAACAACTTAGTGTCAGAGAATTTGAACCCAGGTTTTTTTATTCCAAACCCAGCACTAAGCTATCTCCCCCTAGCACATCTTAAACTCTAAATTCAATTAGGTCCAAGACAATTGGCCAACTGGTTATTCCCTTGACCCTCCTGGTGTGAGAGTGAGGCCGGTGGTTTTAGACTTTGCTGGTTATTTGCCTCTCCTGTTGATCAATGGGAGCCACCCAAGATCATTATGTATGACTTGCCTTGCCTGTTTTCTCCCCACTCTGCCTTGGAGAGCCTTTTAGAACACTGAATGTCTTTCTGGGGACTCTCATTTAATATCCTGGCAGCATAGTCAATTCCTCCTGTCAGATCCTTGAGGCAGTCCTATAAATAAAAGGCAGAATGCTTTATTGCTGGAGTCAGCAAAAGAATTGTGCACAAGGATGTCCTAACTCATGCTATCATATTATTTTTTTAACTGTGCATAAAGTTTTGGGTGGAGGAAAGCTGGAAGAGGTATGGGAGAGGGTATTGAAACAAGGGGGGAGAGAGAAAGGAGGGGAAAAAGCTTCCATTTTAGACTGAGGTATCTCTCCATTTAGGAAGTGACCCTAGTACCTTGCAAATTCATCACTGAAATCCAATTCAATTCGATAAGCATTTATTAATAATAATAGCTCGTCTGCGAATTGGCTTGACCATTGTGGAAAGTAATTGGGAATTTGTGCTAATGAGATGACTAAAATGTCCATGCTCTTTGAACCAGATATTCCACTACTAGCTCCAAAAAGTCAATGATGAAAAGAAAGAAATTCATCTACATTAAAGTGTTTGCAGAAATACTTTAGGTAACAAAGAACCAGAACCAAATGTGATACCCATCAATAGGGTAAGGACTAAACAAGCTAATTCACATGCATCTAATGGATTATAACTGTCCAGATTATAACAGAGGAGCATGAGAAGATTTATAGGCACTGATGAAAAGTAAAACAATCAGGACCAGGAAAACACCATGACCTCAGTAGTGTGAGTGGGGAGGAAAAAAAGAACATCAGAACTGAGTGCTGGAGGGGCAGCTAGGTGGTGCAGTAGATAGAGTACCAGCCTTGAATTCAGGAGGACCTGAGTTCAAATCTGATCTCAGACACTTAACACTTCCTAGCTGTGTGACCCTGGGCAAGTCACTTAACCTCAGCCTCAAAAAAAAAAAAAAAAAAAAAAAAAAAAAAAAAAAACCTGAGTGCTGGATAGTTATAATTATCAAAGCGGTATTATCTTTGCAGAGGTGGAGGCTGAGGGTATCAAATGTTGTATCACCATCAGGCTTGGTGCATATGCAGTTAATTTTGCCAAACTGTTTCTCTGTGTGCATCTGTCTTTCTCTGTGTCTGTCTCTCTCTGCATGTTTGTCTGTCTCTGTCTCTCCCTCTGTTTCTCTGTCTCGGTCTATATTTCTCTGTGTCTGTCTCTGTATGCATGTATGTATGTCTCTCTCTCTCTGTTTCTCTCTTCCTCTCCTCCCACCCTGGACTATTCTTTGTGTAGAGATGGAAGAGAGATAAATTTGGAAATGAAATATATTGATTAAAAAATTTAATAACAATAGTGCATAGAATAGTATATATATATATATATATACATATATATCATAAATATAGCTGAATAATGGCAAGATTATGTCTAGTCTAATCCTATAAGGTAATACAATAAGTTGTCTAGATAAACCCTTTGTCCATCCCCCCCCACCACACACACACACACACACACACACACACACACACACACGGAAGGTCTTGATGATGAGTCAATTATTTTTGGATTATTTATTCATTAAGAAGACACAGAGTGGGTGAAATGCTAGACTGCAACTCAGGAGGCCTTGGTTTCAGTCAAACTTCTGCTGACTCATTGTGTGATCTTTAGCAAATTCCTTCCCCATCCATTTTATCTCTAAAATGAGTCAATTGAAAGAGTTCCCCTTTAAGATTGTGTTCTAAGGTACCTCCCACCTCAGGTGTTCTTTGTTCCAAGGGCCCTCTCCACTCTATCACCCTAAGTTCTAAGCTTCCTTCCATCTCTGGCATCCTTGTTTCTAAGGGCCTTTCCAGTCCTGCCATTCCAAGTTTGAAGGGGGCTTCTAGTTCTCCCATTCTACATTGCAAGGTCTTCCAACTCTGACATCCTATGGATTATTTTTACTCTTTTTTTGCTTTCAAAATAAGGATGGTCAGAAGCAAAAATGATGAAGTTGATGGCACATCCAATCTGTAATGGCTTCTTGTGTTCTCCAATGGCCTCTACCAACCACCACCTTCCTCCACCAGATCCTCGTCATCCTTATTGTTCCTTTTTATCTCCATCATCAAAAAAATTTTGTGACATATCAGCAGTTCAGGGCTTAAGGATAATCTTTTCTTTATCCTCCACTCTGAACCCCTTGCCCAGCATAATTATTTGGCTGTTAGGCCTCTGGTAAGAACCAGAATGTTCCATGTGAACATGAACAAGGTCATTGGAGAAGGTCATCTATCTCCCCAAGGAAAATGTTTTGATTTAGGCCTACAGAAGAAGCAGTGAGCCTGTGCCCTCCCTGCCTCTGGCTCCAAGCTATTTCCCTGCAGCTCTGTCCAGGAGCCACAAGTCCTCAGAATGTCTAGCTCTGAAGCCTGCTTGGGGTGGACTTGATTTCTCACCCAACATTATTTATGAGTTTCTGCAAATGCCCTTCTCAAGGGATTACAGACTTTTGCAGAACCTCATAAATACTGCCCGGGCCGGGCTTTCTGCTGCTCAAATGGACAAGCCTGGGACGCAATCTTTTTAGACATTTTGAGTAGTGGTAAAAGGAAAGAGAAAAGAGGAAGAAAGAAGGAAAACCTCAGGGAGAGAGTAGCTGTCTATCAGCTGCCAAGAAAAATGTCCCCACTTCTCTATGAAGCAGACTTCCACTGTACAAGAGTGAATACGGCCGGGTAGCAAAATGTGAGGAGAGAAAGGCACAAACACATGTAAATCCATGAGAAGTTAGAAAAGAGAAAGTGAAAAGAGTGAAGGGCAAAGCCCAGGACTTGGTGTTAAAAACTTGAGTTCAAATTCTGCTTCCCTAAACACTGCACAAACTCATACCAATCACTCTCCCTCTCTAGACCTCAGTTTCCCCATAATAAAGTGAAGCTGATAGATTAAATTATTAAATTAATACTTAATGTTTATAGAGTTATTTACATACATGAGCATCAAAAATTATGATTTAAAATTTTTTCATTGATATCCTTTTTTATATCATTTTATTTCCCAGTATATCCCTTTTCCCTGCCCCACTCAGAGGATCAAACTTTAAAAGAAAGAATACAAAAGCAAAGGAAGAAAGCACTGCTCAGCCAAGCCAACCACCCTGTGAGGTAAAGAGGGCAAGTTGAGGAAACCGAGGCTCCAAAAAGTTAAGCGACTTGACTGTGGTGACATAGATGGTGAATATCCAAGGTGAGATTGTAGTCAGATGTTCCTGAATAAATTCTAGTTTTTTGGACCCAGGTGTGCAGATATGTTTGTAGCAGCTCTTTTTGTAGTGGCAAGTAACTGAAAATTGAATGGATGCCCATCAGTTGGGGAACAGCTGAATAAATTATGGTATGTAAATATTATGGAATATTATTTATTGTTCTATAAGAAATGATGAACAAGGTGATTTCAGAGATGCCTGGAGAGACTTACAGGAACTGATGATGAGTGAAATGAGTAGACCCAAGAGAACACTATGCACAGCAATAACAAGATTGTGTGATGATCAGCTATGATGGCTCTTCTCAACAATAAGGTGATTCACAGCAATTCCAATAGACTTGTGAGGGAAAGGGTCATCTGAATCCAGAGAGAGAAAACTACGGAAGCTGGCTCTTAGGAATGCATGGAGGAGGAAGACAGAATGTAGCACCTAGAAATGTTCGGCCTTCGGTTTGAATAGAAGTAAGAATAGATTAGTACAAGTAAGAGATACATTGTGAAGGGATTGGGTTCCCTGGTTCATGAACTTTTATTTTATCCAATAAAAAATGGATTTTTTACTAAAGAAGGGAAAGGGACCTGTATGTGCCAAAATGTTCGTGGCAGCCCTTTTCATAATGGCTAGAAACTGGAAAATGAATGGATGTCCATCCATTGGAGAATGGTTGGATAAATTATGGTATGTGAATGTTATGGAATATTATTGTTCTGTAAGAAATGACCAACAGGAGGAATACAGAGAGGCTTGGAGAGACTTACATCAACTGATGCTGAGTGAAATGAGCAGAACTAGGAGATCATTATACACTTCAACAACAATGATACTGTATGAGGATGTATTCTGATGGAAGTGGAAATCTTCAACATAGAGAAGAGCTAATCCAATTCCAATTGATCCATGATGGACAGAATCAGCTACACCCAGAAAAGGAACACTGGGAAATGAGTGTAAACTGAGAGCATTGGTTTTTTGTTTTGTTTTGTTTTGTTTTATTTTTCTTCCCATATTATTTTTACCTTGCGAATACAATCCTTCCTTTGCAACAACAACAACAACAACAAAATTCGGTTCTGCACATATATATTGTACCTAGGATATACTATAACATATTTAATATGTAGGGAATGCCTGCCATCTAGGGGAGGGGGAGGAGGGAAGGAGGGGAAAAACTCAGAACAGAAGGGAGTACAAGGGATAATGTTGTAAAAAAAAAAAAATACCTATGCATATGTACTGTCAAAGAAAATGTTATAATTATAAAAATTAATTTTTAAAAAAGACCATAAAAAAGATTAAAAATGGATTTTTGAAAAAATTTTAGCTAGAAAGTAATACAGTTAGATCTGGACTTCAGAAAGATTTTGATAATTATGTAGAGAATGAAAGAAGAAACTGGAAAGGGAAAGACCAATTAGGATGCTATTACAACAGTCCAGTTGGGTGGTGATAAAGATTTGAGTAAAGAAGAGGAGATTAGAGAGTTTGAAATTAATCATTTGAAAAGGGGAAAGGTCTTCCTTTTCGTAGTCTTTGAATAGAGACAAGATTACTATTTTAGGTATGCTTTAGTGGAAATATCTTTCATGTATAAGCTAGATTAGATAACCAATAAGGTCCCTTCCAATTTGGAAATTCTAAGGCAGTTAGGTGGTATGCTAAGAGTTCTGAACTTAGAATTAGGAAGAGCTGAGTTCAAATCCTGAATCAGACACTTAACTAGCTCTGGGTGAACCTAGACAAGTCACTGAATCTCCCTCTGTCTCAATTTTCTCATTTGTGAAATACAGATTTTTAAAGAGTATTGATTAAATGCCTACTATATACCAGGCACCATTCTAAGTGCTTCACAAATATTATCTTATTTTATCCTGAAAATAATTCTATTTGATTTCTTTTTTACAGATGAAGAAATTGAGGCAGAAATTAAGTGACTTGCCCAGGATCATACAGTGAGAAAATGTCTAGATCCAGTTTTAAACTTGGTTCTGTTTTATTCTAAGTCTATCCGTTTTGTGCACTGTACCATCTAACTGCTTCATACAGTGAGAAATGCTAAGAAAAGGAGAGGGGGTATATGGCAATCAATGTCCCACTTGCTCTCCATGGGGAATAAATAATATCAACTTAAACAATAGTCATTCTTTTCTGTCCTGTTATATTTTAGAGGAGGGAGATGGAATAACCAGCATGAGGGAAGAGATAGAAATTTTGGACTTAAAAATCCTGTTCTGCTGCTCTTCCAAAAATGGGACAGGGAATCCAACCTCATCTAGTGATACTATTTCACAGATTTTTACGAGGGAGAAAAATCTGTGCCCAGTAGCCATAAATTCCAAGGTACCCAGCCAAGAGCATCTCTATTCCAGCAGGTGAAATTGGGTAAAAGACAATTTGATGAACTGCTGATGAAGTGGTACTTCCACTGCTGGAGAAGCAAGACAGAAACCAGCTGGTGGCAGCTCAGAGCCTTCTCTCTGAGTTCCTTTCTCTCCCTGCCACAAAATCCAGCATCTGGTGCCATCCATTTGGAAACCAGGCAAAATTTTCAAGCTCTTGCTGCCTTCCATTGTGATGAAGGAAACAATGAGGGCCAGACACTGCTCCAACAATCCAGAAAAAATGGAAGGAGGAAATCGTGTAATTTAATAGCTGATCCTCTAATCCTAGATCCCAGGTGGGGGACCTCAGTGTCTTTGAACACATACTGCTTGCTAAATCAGCCCAGGAAACAGATTCAGTATGGAGTGGAAGAGGAATAAAATGTAAAAAAAAATGAGATTTTAAAAGCCCCATAATATGGGGGATTTAATAATAATAATAATACATCATCATCATAATATGTGTGATTCATCATTGACAGCTATTAAGGGTTGAGAGATGCTCTCCAAGACTTAAAACACCTTCCAGAGGGTCTTAGGGTCTAAGAAATAACAGCAAAAATGTACTGTATGTAGGTGATTAATATTTGACAAAATCATTTTTAACAATTTATTGGAAAGTGTTTACTGAGGGAAAAAAGAAAGGAAACATTCATTTACTGAGTCCCCGTTATGTGCCTGACACTGTGCTTTACAAATAGCACCATAATTTAGCAGCAGCTAGGTAGCACAGCAAATAGACCATCAGACATCAAGAAAGTAATCCCTGAATTCAGATCTGATAAGCCGTGTTATCCTGGACCGTTTGCCCCAATTTCCCCATCCATAAAATGAGAACGATCATCATACCTGTTGTGGATAGCACAACACAGATGGACTAGTGGAGGTTGAAAATAAGGAGACAGGGTTTCGATAACTCAACAGAGATGTTTATTAAAAGAAATCATGTTGCTTATATATCTTAAAACCATATGTTGCTACGAAAAACATTGTTTCGTAAACAACCGTGGTTTCTGTTTTCTATGATCTAATTCTCTGATGTTGTTAGTTCCCAGGGACTCAATCTTATGTAAAATTCACCATGGCCCAGCAATTGTGCCAGAACTTTGTCTTCCCATGATTCAAGCTTAAATGCACTCTTGATTAATCTTAGGAGGAGGGGAGCATCCCAGTTACGGAAGTTTCTGGCTTCCTGGAAATTCTCTACAAGCACCTACCTCTCATGCTTGAGATGAAGACTGGATGAGAGAATACTTAGCACAGTGTGTAGCACATAGCAAGCACTGAATAAGTGTTTGCTATTGTCTCATTTGATTTTCTTAACAATCCAAGGAGGTATTTGCTATTATTAGTCCCATTTTATGGATGAGGAAAGTTGAAGGGGGTGGGCTGGGAGATTATTTCAGCCATAATTAATGTTAAGTCTAAACAGAAGCTAGTAATCCAAGTTGAACCTCTCCCTCTATAGAATGTGAGCCCCTTGAAAGTAAGGCCGATTCTACTTTTGTTTTGGTGCCCCCAAAACCTAGCGTGGTACTTGGAATATACTAAACACTTAATAAATGCTGGTTGACTGATTGAAGAAGGGAGGAAGGAAAAGGAGATGGGGATAAGAAAAGAAGGAAGAGGAAGAAAGAAGGAAGAAAGGAATAAAAAGGAAAAGAAGGAAAAGGGAGATGGGGAAGGGAGAAGAGAAATGGGATGAGGATTCAGAAGGAGTGAGGGAGAAAGTAGAGAAAGAGGAGGTAGATGAAGAGGAGAAGGAAAGAAATGAGGGTAGCAGCACTTAAGAAGTGAAATCAAAGCAGTTGTCCATCAGCTAGAGAATAAATGGCACCCATTAATATGATGGCATATTACTTATGTTTGAAAAAATAAGAAATATGATGAGTATAGAGAAACATGAAAAGATTTCTATTAACTGGGACAAAGTGATGTAATCAAAGGAGAGAAAGCAGTATACAGAGTGATCACAACCATGTAAATGGAAATAACAACCACAAAACAATTGAAAATGGAAGTTGCAGTGACAAAGAACAAGACTGGCTCTAAAAAAGACACATGATAAGACTTCTCCTTCCACTCCCTTGCAGGAGTTGGAGGTCCATGGATTTGGAGCATTGTCTAGCAGTGGTCCTCAAACTTTTTAAACAGGGGGCCCGTTCATTGTCCCTCAGACTGTGGGAGGGCCAGACTATAATAAAAACAAAAGCTTGCACTCTGTCTCCACCCCTCAGCCCATTTGCCATAACCCAGCGGGCCACATAAACGCCAGCATGTGGCCCGCAGGCCGTAGTTTGAGAACCCCTGTTGTTCCGCTACATTGATCCATTTTGCCAACGTTTTTCCTCTTTTTTCCTCCTTTGCTTTTCAAATCAATTCTATAAGTATTTAAGTTCTTAAATATGTGCCAGACATTGTGATAAGTGTTGGGAATTCAAATATAAGCAGAAAGACAGCTCCTACCCACAAGGAGCTTTAAGTTGAAGGGGGAAAAACAACACATATGAAGATACTCAAAGAGGAGGCGAGGAAGGGAATGGATTTGGTAAGTCATGTAAAAGAAAATCCAGCGAGTCAGCACTGAAGCTTGGAGAAGAACAAAGACATGGCTGGTTTGGGTGTTTTCTTTAAATAGAGTTTCTGAGATAAACTACCCAATCAGAGGAAGGGATCACCTAGACTTTCAGTGTGAAAAGCTGATGGTGAAGTGAACTTCCAGGTTGAGAAATTTCTATGGCAGCAGAGAAAAAATCCAGGGAAGGGATCCACATGTGTAAAAATGTTTGTGGCAGCCCTCTTTGTAGTGGCAAGAAACTGAAGACTGAGTGAATGCCCATCCATTGGAGAATAGCTGAATAAGTTATGGTACATGAGTATTATGGAATATTATTATTCTGTAAGAAATGATCAGCAGGATGATTTCAGAGAGGCTTGGAGAGACCTTATTAATGATTAATTATCAACAAATTGATGGTCAGTGGTTTTCTCTTGGAGAGACTTACAGAAACTGATGCTAAGTGAAATGAGCAGAACCAGGAGATCATTATGCAAGAAACAAGAAGATTATATGAAGATCAATTCTGAACATGGTTCTTTTCAACAATGAGATGATTCAGGCCAGTTCCAATTGTTCAGTGATGAAGAGAGAGGATTTTGGGAACTGAGTGTGGAGCACAACATAGCATTCTCACTCTTTCTGTTGTTGTTTGCCTGCATTTTTTTTCTCAGTTTTTTTTTCTGTCTTGATCCAATTTTTCTTATGCAGCAAGATAACTGTATAACTATGTATACATATATTGGATTTAGCATATTTTAGCATATTTAACATGTATTGGACTACCTGCCATTTAGGGGAGGGGGTCGGGAAAAGGAGAGGCAAATTTGGAACAGAAGGTTTTGCAAGAGTCAATGTTGAAAAATTACCCATGCATATCTTTTGTAAATAAAGCTTTAATTTAAAAAAGAAAGAAAGAAAGAAAGAAAGAAAAGAAAAGAAAAGAAAAGAAAAGAAAAGAAAAGAAAGTATCCAGGGAAATCAGTCTGGGAAGGTTGACTCTCTGGGATGGAGAAGGATATTTAGGGGAAAGCAAATTTTAATCAATACAGAAATAAAAATATTTTTAAAGAGAGGAGGAGAAAGATTAGGAAGAGGAAGAAGAGGAGGAATGAGAAGAAAGGAAGAAGAAAATGGAAGGAGAAGGATATGTTGTACCTAGTAAGAGTAAAAACCATTTCTTCTTAATTCCCCAGGATTTCCAGTGACTATTTTATTTCCATTCTAATGCAAGATCATCAGCTGAGCATCTCAGCACCAACATAAAAATGTATTGTCCCATAGAGAGAAATATGAATAGCATGATATGTTTACTGTGCAAGTGTATTTAATTAAGCCATAATGTTAACTAGGCTCATTAAAATTAGCTTGCACACTCCTCCATTCTCTCCTTAGGAGCTTTTCTTCAGAAGATAAATGTGTGTGCTGGGAAGGGGGGAGGAGGAAGGGACTTCTAACCATAGGCTCCCTCCTCCACTGCCCCCTTCTCTCATGCTGACAACACTTTATCCATCAGAGGGGAACTGAAAATCATTCTTTCTGGGAAGATGCCAGCACTTCTGGGCCGCCTCCAGCCCCAGCTCACATCTCCTCACATATTGTTTCTCGGAGGTGTGTAAAATGTTTGGGGGCAAAGTGGAATTGAGAGCAATTTCCTAACGTTCATTTTGGAGGCAATTTTGGCCGACGTTATTGAACTGATATGAAGTTACTCCGTTAGCCCACTGGGGTTGGTGCCCCCTTTCAATTCCAAATCTGAATGAAAGACAGTTTTCCTCAAGGGAAAAAAAACCCACTTTTAGGAGAAAAAAACATGCAAATGAATGAAAAATCCTAATATGATTCATCTTTCAGATAGATGGTTATAGTTATGGTTGCCTGGGGTTTGCCAGAAAAGACCTGTTTCTGCTTTAGATCTTACAGATTAACCTAAAAATATTCTGGCCTGCAATTCTGTTGCACGGGCATGGCTCAGGAGAGGAAATCCATCAAAAACTACATCCTCTAGCTCAGTCCCTGGATCTCATTGGAATTGAGATCAATGTCGAAGCCAAGGAAAGCATGTCATCTCTGCCGGCAGGTACGGCAGTGGGAAAACTCAAGTCGGCAGCAACCCGCTGACATCGTCAGGTGTTGTTTATGGGAGCTCACAAGCAAGTGGCGAAGGTAAAGCAGACGGCACCAGCACGAAATAGACCCCGACGAGCAAGGAGGGCCAGAGAGGGAATCGGCCGCCAATTCTTCACTTGGCACTTCAGCTGCTGCTCCTGATTCGGTTCTCGGGCATCAGACCAGCCGCCTTCTCCAAAGAAAAACAGAAAAAAATCAGCATGGAAGTCCATCTCTTGTTCTTCCTTTCATGCTCAATGCCAAAAAAGACATTCCTGTTGCTGTTTTAATTGGAGGAACATGGTTGTCAGGGTCCCCTGATTTCAGACTGCCAAAGAAGCCTGGATGTTGGATGCAGATACATCCTCAGGGCAAGAGAACAGCTCCCCATGAGCTTTCTTGGGGTCATTTATCCTAGGCACAATGGTATTGTTGAAAGAATCCAGAATTTGGAGTTTCAAAACCTCAGTCTATAGTCCAGTTCTGCTCTTTATCTTCAGAGTCACTTGCTCAGGATCACACGTCACTTCAATATAGAATGAATAAGAAAAAAAGAAAAGAAAAATTAAATAAAAATTTAAAAATTAAATGAATGGGTCATCCTAGAGAGTCTCTAAGATCTCTTTCAACATGAAATTCTATGATCCTGGGTCTTTTCTGTTATAGCTCAACTCCCAGGATTAGATATAGTGAATGTTAAGCACTTGGGCACGTACATGGGTGCACACTCACACAAAACTCCCACCGATTTCTGATTCCCGGGGGACTGTGTGATCCATCCCCACAGATCCTTCTTCCTGTTATTCTTAACTAGAATCTCTGAATAAAACAGGAAATAGCTTGTCCAAAGATATCCAGCAGCAGTCACCATTTGCTTTCTTTACATATCAAATGTCTTTGCTACCAAAACCTCAAGCTAGAGTGTCAATACAATTGGGGAGACCAAACCTGGCTGTTTTCAGCAACCCCTGGACATTGGATGCCCTACAGGGCTGCCTCCAACCTAGCACAGAGCACAATTTTAGCTGGGCTTTCTCTTACCTCTGAGCTACCTTTCCATCATGCTATCTGAAGCCTTGGAGAAAATCCCTGAAAAAGGCAAACAGCTTAACAAAGAATCAGATGAACCTTAAGGAGTGGTTCTTGTAAACCCAAGAAACTAGCCAATACACCACTGGAATGGATCCCCATGCCCTCAACTCTAATCAGCATCCTGATTCTGTTTCCCAGTCCTAGGGTTAGCAAATTTACATCTCCCACTTTCCTTGTTCCAGGAGACTAGGAGTCCTGTCTAGCTAGATTCAAGAATTAAGAACCATCCAGACTTAACAAAAGGGTAAGATATTTTCCATTGCTGGACCAGAAATAGCCACAGAAATGTTTCCAAAATGGAAAATGTTTGCATCGTGTAAGAACCTTTCAGAGACCCCATTGGTTTGCATCAAGGCATAAAAAAGAAGAGGAAGTATTGTTTTTTAAAAAAAAATGGCACGCCAATTAACGAGCCCCATGTGCCCAATTACACTTTTCATAGATCATTGGTTCTGCCAAATATGGCCCCATCCAACTGTTGTTTGAGTCTCTCCAGCCATCTTCTACATGTGCAGAGAGTCTGCAAAGTTGCCTCCTCTCTCCATGAGTTGGGCTCCTTTACATGGAAATGTTTTTATAGGGAAACAACTTCTGAAAGGAAGCTCAATCCAAATCTCTCCATATTTATGTGAGAGCAGAGTTTGTTTTTGTAAGTTCCTTGAGGAGAGAGAGACTGTTCTCTCTTTGTTTCTTCAAGGGTTTTCTGTTTCCTCGGGAGTTCGCACTATACCTTGAATATAGGAAATAACGGAATGATTGACTGACTTTTGGTGTGAAGGGATTTTTGTTCTGTTTTGCTTTCAGACTGAGTCTGAGATATGGCTGAGACTGGAAGTGTACCATCCACTCATGGCCCGATGCCTCTTCCAACCTTCATCCCTAGTGCTTCAGGATGGAATTTTGATTTTCTCTGTTTGAGATCTTCTTTCAGTCACGTGTAACCTGGGATTTCCAACCTGACACACTTATATTAGACTCTCTTCATTGATGGGGAAAATGATTACTGCATGATTACAAAAAAGAAAGGACTATGAAAATTGAAAGAAAGAGTGACATTCTTTTTGCTTACGACTTTGACAAGAAATACACAGGGAAGCAGATCCTCTTGGGGGAGAGAGTCGGAGAGAAACCGATAAATACAGAGATAGACAAAGAGAAAAGACTTTGAGAAGTATTCGACATGTAAAGGAGCTAAGATCGTATCATGTGTCTGCTTACCAGTTTGCCTTCATAGAGATTTTGAGGGATATCCCTTGTATAAGACAGGGTTGAACACAAATATCTCACTCCATCGGGAGAGCTAATTCGCCCTGTGTGTTGTCTAATATTCCACATTGTCATATAATAAAAAGGGGTTTTCTGCTATTCACTATCTAGGATGATCTTTTGTGTAACTAACATTCAGTTCATGGAAACTTGCAGCACTCCTTCATGTATTTAAAGGACACCGAACAGGGAAGCAGTCAGAACCTTTAAAAAAAAAAAAAAAAGTTCCCTACAGACTAGCAATGGTTACAGAAGATAGATTTTGCACTGGTCCTGCACCCTTCTCTCTGAAAAGAGAGCCTAGTAGCCAACTTCTCCGGCTCCTCTCCACCTAGGAAAGAAAGGTTTGGAGAGGAGTGGAGTGCTCAATATTCCAGAGAGGATCAATCTTCTCCATGAGCCACAGCTAGCCAATGTGTGAACATAACACAGATAAACTACAAGTGAAAATCACAACCCATCTACGACTCCCTCTCTTAGGGCTGCCATCTATGTCCTCCTATGTTTATAGGGAAATGCGTGGAAATGCATGCAACATGCTATAGACCTATCCTCTTCAACATTGCATGTACACCAATGATGTTCCTAGAATGTTCATCACAGGGTTCTAGATTCAGAACTACAGAACCATCTAATGAGGATTTAATAAATATTT